>NC_056567.1:33190504-33192026 GCF_013358625.1 Macadamia integrifolia | reverse complement strand
GACATGTTTAATGTTAAACGGGCTTTAACCGGTTTTTAAACGGGCCCTCTTTAAAATGTGCTATTATATTCCGGCCCACTTATGCAAGCCCAAAAAAATGACAATAAATCAATAAATGATACAAAATATAACCATTATTTAAAATGTGAACATGTCTTTACTTTTTAGTTTTTATTCTTTAATTTGGGGGGTAAAATAGGTATTCTACAATCATTAAAGGGTCGGGCCAAGTCGGTGCACAATAGGCCGGTCTCGGTCGGGCATTATTCGGTCGGTCTCGGTCGGGCGCCCGACGGTTCAAGTAGCAAAACCGAGACCAACCATTTATAAACGGGCCGGGCTCAAGCCCGACACGTTTAATAAACGGTCCGGGCCGGGCCGGTCTTTAAACGGTCGGTCCCGGTCGGTTTACCCGGTTCGGGCCACAAATTGACACCCCTAGATATAATATAGGAGGGTATTTTTGAACTCTAGGGGAAAATGAATTATTTGATTTCTTTGACTGTCAGCGGGGGGTTGCAACTACTTGGCTACAACCTGGAAAGCACTCAAAATTTTTCTGAACAAAAGACCACCCTACCCCCTAATTGCATGTGCACATCCGTTAGTTGGAACCCTGGTTGGCATAATGGACGTGAGACTAGGTAGAAATCCCCAACCCAATAAATAAATAAATAAATAAAGGAAAAAAGGTTCTCACACATGGGATTATTATATTAGTTTATTTTTAATAAATTAAAAAAAAATCATTGTGAGAGGGTGTAGGGGTGTCAATTAGTGGCTCGACCCGACTAAACCGACCTGGACCGACCGTTTATAGACCGGCCCGGCCCGGACCGTTTATTAAACGTGTCGGGCTTGAGCCCGGCCCGTTTATAAATGGTCTGTCTCGGTTTTGCTACTTGGACCGTCGGGCGCCCGACCGAGACCGACCGAATAACGCCCAACCGAGACCGGCCTATTGTGCACCGACTTGGCCCGACCCTTTAATGATTGTAAAATACCTATTTTACCCCCCAAATTAAAGAATAAAAACTAAAAAGTAAAGACATGTTCACATTTTAAATAATGGTTATATTTGGTATCATTTAATGATTTATTGTCATTTTTTTGGGCTTGCATGAGTGGGCCGGAATATAATAGCACATTTTAAAGAGGGCCCGTTTAAAAACCGGTTAAAATCCATTTAACATTAAACATGTCTGTAGCCCGGTTAAGGCCCGACTAAAGCCCGATTATAGCCCGAGACCGACCGACCGAATATAAAGTGTACCATGCCCTCAATAACTAAGCCCGATTAGTTAAATGGGCGGACACGGTGTAGCCTTTGAAAGTCTTCAAGCCCGATTAAGCCCGACCGAAACCGAACCGGCCCGACCGATTGACACCCCTAAGAGGGTGTATAGTACCCTGCTTGCTCAGAGAATCCATAAATAAATAACTAATTATAAGTATATCTTTAGTAACTAAAAAAAAATCTTGATATAAACAATGTTTATAGTTTATTTCCTCTTTTTTTTTT
>NC_056567.1:33164442-33190484 GCF_013358625.1 Macadamia integrifolia | reverse complement strand
TGGTTCTAATGATGATCCTGCACGTATTTCGTGTGTATTTGACTGGTGGATTTAAAAAAACCTCGTGAATTGACTAGGGTTACGTGCGGACGCAAGGTGACCTTTCTTTTTCAGGGTAAGAAGAGATAGAGAAAATGCCCCGAGCCAATGTCCGAGTACCAGGCGCTACGGCACTGAAGTAACCCATGCCATACTCCTAGGAAAAGCTCGAATGACCATCACATTACAAATGTGATGCTCTAACCGTTGAGCTAAGTAGGCTCACATAAGAGAAATTGTGTAGTGCATTGTTGGAACTGGGTTGGAATGCCAAGCGGCTTTAGACTCAGGGGGGTTTCATCATGGAAAGAACATGTTGAAAATCACGATCAATTCCTTTTTCAATTCCTGCTGCAGTCACACGGGCCCTTCCCACATGCCACAAATGACCCACAAAGAATAATAAAACTAGTTGTTGTTGATACTTTCTTCTTGGTTCCTTCTTCCATAACCCGAGCTCAAAGAAGGAAGGTTTCTTTTCTTTTTCCCGGCAAATGGCTACCAACAAGTTTGTAATTTTTTTTTGTTTTATTCCCAAAATTTATTTAATATAGTAAAAAAAAATCAGAAAATTGAAAATCATTTAATGCATTTGATGTATGAAATGATAGAAAGCCTATCATTAAATACCGCATTAAATAATTTTTAGGGAATAATCAGAAAAGGGAAAAGGAAGATTGTTACAATTTCTTAGTTCACCAAATTCATGTGAGCAAGATGCACCCATTAATGAATAGAAAAAGGAAATCCAATTGAAAATTTTCTAGTGTCCATCAAATGTGATGCTTAATGTGGACGGTTGTTCATTGGGTAATCTAAGTAAATCAGAAGCTAGTGGTATATTCTAGGACAACCTTGCAATATTTGTTTTTGCGTTTAAGAATTTTCTGGGAGTTAAAAAATGAATTTCAAGGTAGGATCTTTAGCTCTGATTATTGGAGATGGCCAGGAATCTTAAGATATCCAAGTTGAGGGTGGAGTGCAATCCTACCGCTGTGATGGTTTTAGTATCTAAGAGGGTGGTCCCATGGTTTGTTTGACAATGCTAGATCGTTCTCTAGCCTTACCTTGCTTCTATTAAATATAAAATTTCACATTGCTTTCGTGAGGCTAATTCGATTGTAGATTATCTAGCTAAGTAGACTGCAATGTTTGAAACTTCTTCTCCTATGGTTACTTTCCCGCTTTGGTCAATAATGAGCTTTAAATTGACCTGCTAGGCAGGTCAAATTTTTTCAGATGAGCAATTTTATTTTATTATTTTGTGTGTTTTTTTTGTTATTCGCTTTTTTAGTCCTTCATGTTGATGGTGATGCCAAAGGTGAATGGGGCTATTTAACATTTTTTTCTTGAAGTACGTTTCTGGCTGAGTCCAATTGTGTCATCTGCATCCTTTATTTCTCTTCTCAATTGAGTCCAACGAGCTCAATTGGGATGCTGCAATTGTTTCAAAATATCCAAAGCTTCTAATGTTCACCTTTACAGAAAGGATTATCCCTATTTTTCTAATGTTCAGCCATAAGGATGTGTGTTCTACAGGATTCGGATCCTACCCCATTCTTGATGTGGCTGTTGGATCCTCTCCAGCATGGGAGTTAGCTGGAGAGGCCTCACTGGGAGATCCAAGCACCACAGGGCATTAGAAAGAATCTAAAATACACACTAACATGTAGGAACCCTCACCCTCAAGTTAAGACAACTTTTTGTTTTGGGAATTTTTGTCTGTTGCCTACTGTTTACTCATTTCACTAAACCATATTTTATTAAGTTAGAAATTTTCACCAAAAAAAAGAAATAAAGGAAAAAAAGTTAGATATAAAAACACATTTTCCTGATTTCCAGTCTTATGATCATTATCTGAATCTAATTTAGGACAGAAAATATATTAAACTATTAGTTATAGGTTTTTTTTTTTTTAACTGTTGTGGTCATTGTTTATAATTATTTAATCTTTTATATATACCTCCAAGATCAAAGATCTATTTTGTACCCATAATTTTTTCAGGTCAAAATCCCACTCTATAAACAGTTAAAATAGATAAAACAAGAGTCAATGGTGGTGGTATTATAACCTTCCCTACCCATATAAAATTTACAGAGACGAATTGTAGGATTTGTTTAATTAGTTTGCTACATATTTACATCCCACGTGGTTTAAGTGAAAAATAAAAGCGACTATGTTTCTTATTAATGTAATGGTTTCAAATTTGGCAAACCAACAAACATTGCAAATTGTATTAGTTCCATTGTCTCACATTGGAATCGAATCCTATAAGAGGTTGGGAGTAGCTAAATGGATCAAGTCATGTAAGTATGACCCGGAGTCGAGCTATGTGCTCCATTTTGTAGATATAGCTAGGAAGACCATAGATAGCAGTAGCTCTAGCGCTGCATGCCTTAACGATGTCAAAACTTTTGCTAATCTAATTTTTTTTTTTTCTTTTCATTAAAAAAAAAAAAATGGATCAAATTGAACTTCTTTAGTAAACTTTTGTTACTCTCCCAATGGAAATCCCAACAATAGTCAGTATTTCTTTTTGGAAAAATTTTTCTTTCACGGTGGGTGAAAGAAACTTCATTCTGGGTGAAGGAAACATCCATAAATATATCATCTTCATTACTCCCCTTACATGTTGGAGGTTCGAAATGCTCTCCGTTGTTCCTAGACACCCATGGGCAGTGACAAGAGAATACATCCTTCACCATTGGTGAAAGGAAACTCAGTATTTTGTTTTCATCATACAAATTGATGGGGTTGCTTTTGTTATGTGTCTTGAACTCGGTAATGGTAAATATATCATAATATAACATCACCTAAAAGTGGGGGAAAGTGAGGGGAAAGTGGAGGAAATAAAAAAGAGAAAGAAACCTGACCTATTGCAACGAACTCCGTTAGGGCTAGTGTCCGTACAACCTCCTTTCCATTTTAATGGAATGGGTCCATACCCATTGTCACTAAAGCTCTTTGATTCTGGCCAGACACCTTACCACACCATCAAGGCATATCAATACACATATGGAACAAAAATGAAACTAGAAACCGATTTTTCTTTTTTTGTGAGGTTCAAACTTTCAAAACCAACATCAGATCATGCTCCTTTAAATATTTAACTAAATTTTCATGATTTGGCTTTCATTTGATATTGGAGAAGGCTTTTCTACATTTTTCCATGTTGGAGAACAACAATTGCCACATTTGGAACCTAGAGGCAGACAGGAAATTGTAGTCCATATCTAGTAGCGCAAGGCTACTCCGCATTGACAGCAACAACAACTTTGCAGGTCAGAAGGGCCTATTAGCCCTATGGCCAAGAGTGTTATCTAGCCTATTTGACACATTGAGGGATGTCAATAAGAAAATTTTTAAAAGAAAAGGTTCTTTGAGCAGTGAGAAAAGGGTATGCTAGCACTCTCTCTCTTTCTCTCATATGAAATGATCTTCCAATTTATCAAGGTTAAAAGCAAGGCCAAGTTTAGTTGGCCGAGCTAGGTGTAGGCCTCAACCAAATCCTGGCCCAATCTTAACCCTAGCCCGCTCTCAGCTTCAAAAATCTTAATCTAGGCCATGTTCCAGGGTAGGTTAGGTATAACGAACTTACCAGTGTCAAGGTTTCCAATAATTATGTCTTCCCCATATCTGGCCTTCTCCCATAGCGACCCAGGTAGAGCTGCACCATTTTTCCCTAGTCCAAGAAAATCCCACGACCGGGTTGTATGTAATTTCACTCCTTTGTTTGGAAAAACTGATATGACCTTGGGATGCTCTGCATTGATTAAAGACCCAGCGATGAACATCCATTAATGTTTAATGTAAAAAAAAAAAAAAAATAGTAGTAATAATAATAACATAAGAGTGATCAAGCTTCGTTCGTACTTGCGATCTCAGCTGCTTTCTCTTCTTCAAGGGTAGCTGCAAAACCATTGATATGTTTCGTGTAGCAGTATAAAATCGATTCTTCGGCAGCCTCGGGGCTGTGTTTGGAAGGGATGTGGAGAAGAAGATATTAAAAGAAGAAGAAGAAGAAGTGATTTTGCAGTCAATTTCTGAAAGAAAAAAACCATTTCTTACCCTCCAACAAAATCTGAGAGAAACTCGTAATGAGATTGTGCGGCTAGGTCAATATGACTTTGTGTGATTTCTGGACCATGTGAATGTGATCCCAAGTATACCACATAAGACTGCAACATTATCAGTAAAATCTATTATCAGAATTATACTCAACAAGAAGACTAACAAGAAGAAGAAGAATGCTTGCCTTTTTTATTGCTAACGTGGGTCTCTGCAACATGGAGAAAAGCAAAACAGGAAGAAGGAAGAGCGGAATCCTTGAGAACCTCCCCATTGGTTCTCTGTAGATTTGCTTCTTCTTCCACTGCTTCTAAAAGTTCTGTTTGGAGAGGTTTTCCTCTCCAACAATGGCTGGAGGTGGTAGGGAAACGGTTTCATTCTCACCTATTCTCCTGTGGATTATATACAGAGAAATTGAGGGTCTTAACATGAACCCTTTAGCCATTGATATGACCACACCTTATGATCCGGATCCCTCAAAAGCATCCTCAAAAAGGAGCCTCAAACTGCTGAGTATTTTATTAACCAAAAAAAAAAAAAAAAAAAACAACTGCTAATTTTGTTAGCCATCTAAATTAAACTTCTTAAAAAAAGAAAGTCTAGACGGGATAAAAATCCATTCCCTATCTTAAAAATAGGAAAGCTTACAGAACCCCTCTTTATTCTTGTAATGGCAAAAAATAGGACAAGTATTGGTCTCTAATTGTGGCAATTACTATCACCCTCTTACACTTGCCTATATTTACTCAAGCTTCTTTACCCTAAACTTCTTTTTTGAATCTCGCCGATACTAAATTTTTTACTTTTCTTTCTTCTTCATTATTATCTCGATTGATCTTCAAGGAGACTAGCACAGTAATCCACCGTCACAGTCTCCACTTAAATTATAAATATAAGTTGGAGAATCGAACTTCGGGTTGTACGTCTATTCGCATAATCCTCAATTTGCCCTAACCATCTGGGCAACCACGGATTGGTTATTGTTATCCTTCTTCAACACATAATGTCCAATGTTTCACAAAGAAGAGAACCCAGTAAGTGTGTTGCAGTCTTTCACAAATCTTGGGACCGTTTATGTTTATTGCCGTATCAAGTAACATTTTTTTTTTTTATTATTAATTTTGGTGGCCCACTTTAAACTTGCTTTGCTGTAATGACATCAGATAGATCGCTTAGTCCTGTTAAGTCACGGTGCTCGACCTAGTACACCATTCAAGCGCTTGGGAAAGGCATCGCGAGAGTTTTCTTTCGGGGTCACAATTTGGTTAACCCGATTATGCTTACTGGCCACAGAGAAACCAAACTTTAGAAACTACAGAAAAATGATGTGATCACAAGTTGTTATGTCGAATCTGGAGTGTTAAGATTAAGGCTATCTTTAGAAGCCAAAAAAAGAAAATAATATCAAAGATAAAATAAATTAAACAAAAGTTATTATTACATAATGATTTTTTTTGTGTTTCTTTATTTATTTTTATTTATTTTAACTTTTTTTAACTGTCAAACATAGCCTAAATGATTTTACCAAAAAGAAAAATAGACTAAATGATAATATGTGTCTATTGTTCAATAACAAAGCGTCAGATTTTTATTAGTTCTTTTAAATAAAATGAACCCCAATTAGGAAGATAGATGGTTCCCCTTCATTAAGGTAGATACAAGTTAATATTGGGTAAAGAAGCAGGGGATCAGGAGAGGAACTCAGTTGGAGGTGAGACAGATTAAACATAGGGAGTCGGGTGGGTGGTGGTGGTGGGGGGAAAATAATCCTCTGTTTTTCTCATCCCTATTTTTCCTTATTTTGCTACCTGCAGAACACAACACGTGGACAACTTTAAGACCAATGCACCGGATGTAATAATCCTCACCCAACCTTGACCGTTGGATCCTCTGTTGTCCACGTGTCGTGTTCTGTAGGTAGCAACACAAGGAAAAACAGGGATGAGAAAAACAGAGGATTTTGATCCGTGGTGGGGAGGGCAGAAAAGCAAGGAATGAGACAGAGAGATGATGAGAGCATGGTGGGGTTGTAGGGGAGAGTGAGAATGAGAGAGGAAGGGTGTGGAGTTGTAGTGGCCAGGTAAGGGAGTTGCAGGTGGCAATGGTGTGGCCTTCTGTTGAGGAGATGTTGATGGGTTCCACATATGATTAAAAAAAAAAATGAAGAGAAGATATAATGAGGTTGGGTATTTTAGGAAGTTCAAAAATGTTTTCTTCTTGGTGGCATTAGTAATAAGTAACTTTGGAGATTAAGTAAAAATTTTCAAAATTGGCAGTAGATATTGTAAAAAAAAATTTAACCTACTTATGTTGTAATTAATTTTCTTGTCTAGTAGATCTAGGAAATTTCCCTTATGCTTAATTTTTACCTAAAAATTTTCATTTTATGCTAAAAAATAATTTTTACAAACGAAGTTTTTTTAGTAAGCTATTAGAAAAAAAATACCAGAGAGAGGCTAAAGTGTACTTCATGATCTTACAGTAATTTCCTGGAAGGAAATCTAAATCCTATTGTTATGTCCTATGTTTATAGATATAGTAATGAAGAACTGATTAAAAACTGTAAAGAAACAAAATAATAAAAAAATATATAATATAAAGTGAGGTGGTGGTATTGGAGGAAGTTCAGTTTTGTTTTCTTCTTAGGCCATGGGCCCACATGCTAAACATAGAAGAGAAGAAAATAATATTTGAACAAAAAATCATGTGAGAGTAATATGTACCTTGACATTTTGGGAAAAGTTTTTCCTATTATTATAATGATTTTAGTGTTTTGTAATTTGTTAGATTTAATGTTGTTATATGTTATTCATAATATTCTATAATAGTTAGCTTATTAGTTTCCTTTTAAGAGAAAAATCACTATATGTCATTCACATTCTGCGCTTCATGACCTGTTCCATGGTGGAAATGGGTGGGTCCTTGACTCCTTGTGAGACGATCTCACTCTAATTTTAGGTAAAAATTAATCCCAAACTTAGAAATGTGTCTCAAAACCTATGAAACTGTGATTTATATTTTCAAGGCTTTGATTTCTTGTGCGGCCCACATAACAAGGGTTCTTCATGAGTTTGGATTCGTTGCTCGTACGATCACTGGTTATCGTACATGTGAGTATTCAACACCTATCCAACTTTCTATCATTATAAGTAAGGGTGTCAATTGGTTTGGTTCTGATATAGATGGTTCGATTTAGTTTGGTGCAAGATTTTTTAGATAAAACCAAAACCAAATGATTTAATAAACAATTCATATATTAAAACCGAAACCATTTATAAACAATTCGGTTTAATTTTTTTTTTATGTTTTCTAACTTTTTATCCAAACAACTTTTTTACCTTTAAAACTTTTAATGAAATGGATGTAAATTGTAATATTGAATTGAATTTTTTATTATTTATATGATTTTTTAATAGTTTTTAATGTAAACTTAAATATTTTTTATTGAAATGTATGTAAATTTAACATTGAATGACTTAAACTTACTATGCATATATTACTTGGTTTAATGTTTTATTTAAACGGTTTAAACTTTAAAACCAAAATTGAATCATGTTTCAATATTAAAACAAAAAATCGAACCATTTAATAAACGATTTTATGATTTCAGAGTAAACAGTTCGATTCGATTTCCGTAATCGATTTTGATTTCAAATTCACATCCTTAGTTACAAAGATGACGAGGGATATATTTGAAAGCAAAATGGACAGGTGTTGGATGCTCACATGTACGACCAAGAGGTAGTAAGAGCAAAGGATTCAATCTTGTTCTTCATATGACATTAACATCTTTCACATGATAGGTAAGCTGAGTCCAAAAAAAATTATGGCACATAGAGTCTAGGATGACTCTCTTACATGTCAAGTTTAAATCTAAATGGAAGCAAAATAAGGGACCCAAGATTAGATGGAATCTATTGATCAAATTTTTCAATAAATGGAAGCAAAATAAAAGATCCAAGATAAGATGGAATCTATTCAATCAAATGATGAACTAAATATCACAATGAGACTGGAGAGATTAATTGGAGTTGATAACCACTGTCTTTCTCTCTTTGAGACTAATATATTGCTACTGGACGAATAGGTCATCTCGCCTCATCGCATCCCATCTCATCCCATCCCATCCCATCCCAACCCATCCAAGCAAAGAAAAGAAAATAGGAAACTCTATGTTGCAGCTGCCTTAACCACAATCGGACTCTTGACCTTGTGAATCCCATCAGACCATTTAAGCTCGCCAAAGACGTAGTCTTTAGCAAAACCAGGTTGCTTAGTCTTCATGGTTAGTTTGAACGTCTTTTCTTGTCCAACCGAATTGAATGTCAGGATTGTTGGTTCCACCGTAATAGAAATGCCTAAGGGAGGTCGAATCTGGGCCTTGTATGTACCTGGAGACCCAACATTCTTCAGTTTCCTCGTCACAGTGGCGGAGCCGGAGAGATTGGGTACCGTGATGGAAGGATAGTTGAAGTCCAAGAGACTGATGGCGGGATTGGGACAAGTGTAAGGCAGCTTCGATTCGGAAAAGAGGCTTATTAAAATTTGGTTGTAGCCAATGGCACATAGGAAGTTCTTGTAGTCAATGGTAGTTAGGTCATAGACCAAACCAGGATCCATGGCACTGTTGGGTCGAACTTGTCCAGCTCCATAGTTGAATGGGTTTGCTCTCCCTCTCGTGTATATCGAATTCAGCATCGGCTTCCTTGTATTATCCCTCGTACTTGCTGCACAATATCAAGGGAAATCATAAACACAAAACCAAAGAGCGAGATCGATGAGCTAGGTTTAAATAAATGAGCATGGATGTACATACCAGTGGTCATGATGGCAGATCTAATGGCGGCAGGGCTCCAATGGGGGTAGAGTTTCTTGAGGAGGGCACTAACACCAGAGACGTGAGGGCAGGACATGGATGTCCCTGACATAGCTTTAAAGACACCCTGTGGGTTCGTCTTTGTTCCAACAACACTGGCAATGACGTTTGCCCCTGGTGCAGTGATGTCAGGCTTGAGAATCCCGGAAGTCACAGTATTAGGTCCCACAGAGGAGAATCTGGCCATATAAGGTGCTGGCTTCACACCCAACTCTGTCCATGGTAAGATGTTAGCCTTGGGTGCTTTCGTCGAGTTTATGTATTTGTACAACATATGACTTTCTTTGGGTGACAATTGTGAAGTTGGGAGCATACTAGGCATGGGGTCCACACCATTCACGTTAACCACTATTACTCCCACAGCTCCTGCCTTCTGTGCAATCGAACTCGAGAATGAAACACCCATCTCGCACACCAATATCTTCCCCTTCACCAGTTTCGGGTCTAGCGACCCAGGATTGCAATACTGGCTGTCTTTGTCTGTAGCATTCTTCGTTCTTGCGGCGATACCTCTCACCAGAGGAAACATCTTGTCGGCCGAGGGCATGGGAACCATGGAGACCACCATCAACCCTTTCAATTGTTGGTTGTTGCTAAGCTTCACGTTAGTCAAAAAATGGCGGTCCATGGTGCTAGCGGCCACCGTGAACATCCAGGGGGCCACGTTGCTGACAGTGCCAGAATTTGGACCATCATTTCCAGCCGAGGCTACCACAAGGATACCGTTCTTAACGGCATGGAACGAACCGATAGCCATGCTATCATTGAAGTAGTTGGTGGGTTTGTCTCCCAGGGATACGGAAAGAACGTCAACACCATCATGAATGGCAGCATCATAACCGGCGAGGATGTCTGAGTCAAAGCATTGGTTATTTCCAATTTGCTTTCCGCACACCCTGTAGGAGGCTACACGCGCCCTTGGCGCTCCTCCCTTGGCCGTGCCCTTGCCGTATCCATAGACAGTGGCATTCTGGACGAAGTTTCCACCCGCAGTCGATAATGTGTGGGACCCATGACCTTCATCATCGCGTGTGGTGTTGAAAGTTAGGCTAGGGCCTGCAACCGCTAGGTACCCTAAGTTGAAGGCCTTGGCGCCAATCAGCTTCCTGGATCATTTCATTCAAAACCACAATTTATCAAAAAAATAATTAAGAAAAAAAAGGTTACTTGGCCGCTCACTACTTACACCAAGAGACAGGGGTGGCGAAAAGACCATTCTGGCCCTTTGTTGGCTGCATGTGAATTATTATGTAACTGATTATAAGAAGCAGGTTACCAAAAATAACCATATTATGAAAAAAAATAAAAAAAATTTTTGAGTAAATTATAACCAATTTTTTTAGGAGGATAAAGTGGTAAACAATTACAAACACATTTGTTATGTGTTTTGACTTTTGACCTTGACAGGGGATTGCAACTACTTGGCTACAACCTGGGTAGCAATCAATTTTTTTTTTTTTAAAGCGAGAAAAAGTTAAGAAAGAGAAAGGGATCCAACCTGTTGCAGCGAACTCCATCAAGACTTTTGTCTGTACAACCACCTTTCCATCTTGATGGAATGGGTCCATAGCCTTTGTCGCTAAAACTCTTTGATTCTGGCCAAACACCTTACCATACCATCAACGCATATCAACAACAAAAAAATATGTTAAAAAACATAATGAGAACGAACACAATACAAAAAAAGAAACTAGAAAAGGATTTTTTGTTTAATGTTTCAATTTTCAAAATCAATATTAGTTTGTGTTTTTTGAATAAATGCTTGACAAAATTTTTATGATTTGGCTTTCAGTTGGTATTGGAGAAAGCTTTGTTTCATCTGTCCATATTGGAGAACAGTAACGCCACATTTTGAACCTAGCAGCAAGCATGGTTTACTTAGTTTTAGTCCATATTTAGTAGCACATGGCTACACCCTACATGGAGAGCGACAGCCACCAGTTGCAGGCCGGAAGTGCTTTCTATACAGTATATGATTCCAAGCTATAGTTTTCAGTTTCCCAGCCATTTTGAAATTTCTACCTTTCTTTACTAAGTTTTTTTTTTTTGGTAAAAGTTCCGTATTGATTGTACACATATAGTTTGAATGACTAATGCCTATAAAGGTTTGAGAGCAACAATGTTTGGACCAAGAATCAACCTCATAGTTAATTCAAAATAGACTAATGGGATTGATTCTATAAAGTTTTAATTCACCACATAAAGATTTGTTTTGAAAAGTGTTTCTTGGATGAACATGCAGTACAATCATTTGTGGGCTGAAATTTTCATTTCAAATGTACAATAATTCATAAAGAGTTAAGTTCAGTTTAGCCATATATTAAGTTAAATTAATTTTGTTTACTTGGTATGTGACAACATAGGTCAAGCAAGAGAACGGAAGTGCTGATGTGACCTACATTGCCACGCTAACATTAACTGGCCTGTGTATTTCAGTGTGAGTTTTGAAATAACCATCAAGTAATAATTTTGATGGGAGGTGGTTACAAGATGGAGGTATTATGCATTTGGGTTGTTCTGATTTTTGTTGTGTTCCCCCCCCCCCCTTCCTTTAGTGATTTTTTTGTAAAATTTATGCAGAGATGATCATTTTGGAATAATCCATAATTTCATATCATATGATTTTTGTTACCAAAAAAAAAAAAACCTATATGATTTTTATTTAAAAAATAAAGGGAGCGTCTAAATGACACCTCTTTCTCTGTTTAGTTAATTAATCAATTGACCCCTTTTTTTAATCCCTGGTCTTATTCCTAAGAATTCTCTAAGTTAAGGTAATAAGAAGATTTCAAAAATAAAAAAATAATAATAAATCATTATTCCATCAACATGTGTTATTGTTAGCACATATTTTTAAGTATATATTATAAATAATAATATATTTTTTTTCTTGGTAAGATGATTTAGAGAATTACAAAGACTGATGATGAAAGAAGACATGAAGGTATAATGGACTTACCACCATCAAGGTTCCCAATAATTATATCTTCCCCAAATTTGGCCTTCTCCCAAAGCGACCCAGGTTGAGCTGCACCATTAATTTTCCTCAGTCCAAGAAAATCCCATGACCGGGTTGTATGTAACTTCACTCCTTTGTTTGGGAAAATTGATATGACCTTGGGATGCTCTGCATCGATTGAAGTCCAATCGTTGATCATTCATTAATATTTAACGTAACAAAAATTATTAAGAACAAATAACTATGAGCCATGATCATGCTTCTTTCGTACTTGCGATCTCAGCTGCTTTCTCTTCTTCAAGGGTCGCTGAAAAACCATTGATATGCTTTGTGTAGCAGTATAAAATCGATTCTTTGGCCTGCTTGGTGCTGTGTTAATTGGGAGGGGTATGGAGAACGAAGAAGATATTTAACCAGATTTTCAAAAAAATAAAGAAGAGATTTTGCAGTCAATTTCTGAAAGTTCCATTTCTTACCCTCCAACGTAACCAGCCAGAAACTCGTAATGAGATTCAGCAGCTAGATCAAAATCAGCTTGTGAGGGTTGTGGACCATGTGAATGTGAACCCAAGTATACCACATAAGACTGCAACATTAATTATCAGTAAAATCTATTATCAGAATTATATACCCAAGAAGAAGAAGAAGAAGAAGAAGAAAAAGAAGAGTAAGAGATGGTTGCCTTTTTGATAGCGAATGTGGGTCTCTGCAACATAGAGAAAAGAAAAACAGGAAGAAGGAAAAGCGGAAGCCTTGAGAACCTCCCCATGGGTTCTCTGTAGAATTGCTTCTCGTTCCCCTGTTTCTAAAAGCTCTTCTTGGAGAGGAAAACCTCTCCAACAATGGTAGGAAGTGGTGGGGAACGGTTTCATTCTCACCTATTCTCCTATGGATTATATACGGAGAAATTGAGGATCTTAACATGAACCCTTTAGCCATTGATATGACCACACCTTATGATCCGGATCTCTCAAAAGCATCCTCAAACTGTTGATGATTTTTTTTATATATAAAAAAAAAAATTAAAAAGAAAAAAGAAAAAAAAAAGAAGCTGATGTTAGCCATCTAAATTAAATTTCCTAAAAAAAGAAAAGAAAACGGATCAGCTGGTCGTACAAGTCAGCATCAACATCTGTCCATTTTGTTTTCAAAAATACCCCTTATTATCCTTGTAATGGCAGAAAGTGGGACAGGTGTTGGATGTTGACTTATACGTGATCGTAAGAATAGTGGATCCTATCTCAAAAGAAAGTCTAAACTAGATAGAAATCTTCACCATGAGAGTGGATCATCTGCTCATACGGTAAATAGGCGCCATGTGTCCAACCTCCTTATGGAGGTAACCTTTTGTTAATTTTTTTATTCAAATTTTTAATTTTTTTTTTTTTTTATATTTCCTAGTTTTGAGGAATTTCAAATTATTCAGATTTTATTAACCTTTTTTATCTCCTCTATTTGTGAGGAGTTTCAAATCATGGATATCTTCCACTAAAAATCATTACAAGCAATGTTATGGTAATCGGACTCATCAACCCATCTCCCCTCATTGTCCCACTTTAATTGGAATTGAACGTTAGAAAAACAATCTCTTAAGATAAATTATTACCGATTTTTGTTATATATATATATATATATATAAAAAAGAAACGAATGCTAGTGAGATGTAATGGAATTAGGTATACTAGCGGTTTAGTGACCGTCAGATGAAAAATAAAAGATCTCAACCGTTTGTAATCGTTGTTCTATAAAACCGCTATCAATACCATCACTCCAGTGTCTTTTTTCCTCTTCTTTCTTCTTCTACCTTTCCCCTTCCTCTCTGACTCCGACTCCGCCTCCCTTCCATTTCTCTGTCTGATTCAATTTCTCAGGGCTGTCAAACCACCAACAACCATACCTAAAACAGTATGAGGGAGGACGAAGAGCTGCAGGCTTTCGCTGCAGCCATGCCTCCTAGTCGCTTAGCTTCGACGTCGCACCGAAAGGTAGCAGAACAACGTAAAAGCATCTGAAAGCAGAAAAATTCTGGGGTGATATTGAAATCTGAAACCATAGAGACCCTGCTTATCTATGTTTTGAGTATCAATTCTTTGAACAACCATGGCCTACACACTAGTATCAAACACCTTTCAAATTGTGTTTGGCTACTTAATGGATTTTGTAAATTTTTTCCTATTGATTTCTTAAAAAAAAATAACGAAGATTTGCAGAACTGAGCGACCACTTAGTGTTCAGAAACCTCTATATATCTTCCCTGCGCTTATACCCTTTAAGACAAACCTCATGGGCTTGGCTTCGATCTCAATCTGGCAAACAATAGCCGCCGCTATCAACAGATCAAGTCAAATTACCAATTTGCTCAACACCACCATCGACGACCCCAACATTCAGCAATGCCTCTCCGATTGCAGCCAGAGCTACATTGATGCCATTGATCAGCTAATTGACAGTGTCGCATCTTTGGATAATAAAAGCTATAGTGATGTCAATAAAGCCCTCTCATCCGCCATGGGTGACGTGTTGTTGTGCCAAGAAGTTTTTTCAGATGATGCTACCAATCCCTTTTTGCTTAGAGACAGTAATAACAAGTTCACCCAGTTATGCAGTAATGCTTTATCCATCACCAACCAATTGGCTGGTTCTGCTACCTAATTCCCAACTCCTAATCCTACCTGCATCCCCCTAAGAGGAAAAAAAAATTAACAAAGAGTTACAGAAAATAGAGAGTGGAGAAGACGAAGCCGGATCTGAGCCGAGCGAGACAAGGGGAAGGGACCTAAAACCTAAAACTTGAAACCTGAAACCGAGGGTGGGAGGGAGATCCACAGTAGGGCAGGGAGAGGGAGAGAGGCAGAAAGGAGATCCAAACGTTTCACTGGTCATCGATCACTGATCACCGGTCAGGTGCAAAAGGTAGCGAGAAGAGGGGAGAGAAAAGGTGTAGCAACAGTGGATTGAAAGTTTGTATATCTTCTCTCCATCCGACGGTTTAATTCTAATTAATCAAATCCTACGGTTAAAATCTTGCTAGCATTTAGCATTCCTAATTCCTTTGTATCCCGCTAGCATGCCCAACCCTCTCCCATATATATATATATATATTCAATTTTATCTCCAGAAATTTCAAATGGAGTAGTATCCTCCACCTCTCTCTCTCTCTCTCTCTCTCTCTCTCTCTCTCTCTCTCTCTCTCTCTCTCTCTTCGTTTTTCTCCAATTTCAAACCTGTTTTAGTAACTAAAGTATTGTTTTTCTTCGTTTTCTTCAATTTCAATCATGTTAGTAACTAGAAATTTCAAATGGAGTAGCGGATCATGTGTGTGTTTGAGTGTTGATCACCGTCTCTGTGGGTGAAGATCATCTACAATGAAGCATAAGAAATTTGAGAGAAGAATTAGCTAAAGGTACGCAAAGTCATGTACTCACACATGATCAACTAAGTGATGGTCAAAAATCTTAATGTGAGAGAGAGAGAGAGAGAGAGAGACAGAGAGACGTGAGTATTCACGATTTGAACTCCGCACAAATAGAGGAGATAAAAAAGGTAAATAAAATTGAATAATTTTAAATTCCTCAAAAATAGGGAAAATAAAAAAATATATTTAAAATTTAAATAACAAAAATAACAAAGCAGATGATCCGCTCTCCCTCACCACATCTTAAAAAATAGGAAAGCTTAGATGGGATGGAGAACCCCATAACCCAAATAATTGATTGAGCAATTACTCTTACTCTCTTATATTTAACCTATGTTTACTCAAACTCTCCTATGTTAAACTTCTTTTCTAATAGTCCCCTATATTAAGACTTTAACCTCTTCTTCTCGCCCACTACTTTTAAATACCCAACTTACCCTTTTTATCAACCTATTAACTGGTTCTCATAGTACTCTTCTTCTCCTCCTCTTCCTCCTTCAACACATAATGTCCAGTGTTTCACAAAGGAGAGAACCCGGTAAGTGTGTTGCAGTTTTCCACAAATCTTGGTACTGTTTATTTTATTGCCGTATCAAGTAACCTTCTGATTTATATACCTGAGGTCTGTTTTCTCTCTATCAGTACTTAATTAATTCGGTACCCACTTTGAACTTGCTTTGATGTAATGACATCAGATGGATCGCTTGGTCCTGTTAATTCATGGTGCTCAACTTAGTACACCATTAAAGCGCTTGGGAAAGGCATCGTGAGAGTTCTCTTTTGGGGTCATAATTTGGTTAACCCGATTATGATTACTGGCCACAAAGAAACCAAACTTTAGAGACTATGGAAAAATGATGTGCTCACTATTTGTTATGTCGAATTTGGAGTATGTACTTCACGTACATTAGGGCTTTATTTGAAAGTAGGGGGTGTCAGGAGAGGAACTCAGTTGGAGGTGAGTTGGATTAAACAACAAACACTAGGATAGCCTAGTGGTGGAAGCTTCGGCTTGTGGAACCGGCACCCAGGGGAGGAGGCCGTGGCATCAAACCCTATCGTACGCATTGTACGAGTGTTTGTTTTCTTATTTATTCTGTACCCACCCGTGGATTGAGAAGATGTAATGAGGTTGGGTAAGAAATAAGTAACTTTGGAGATTAAGTAAACATTTTCAAAAAACAAATTTAACCTACTTATCTTGTAACTAATTTTCTTGTCTGGTGGATCTAGGAAATTTCCCTTATGTTTTCCAAACAGTTTTCATTTTATACTCAAAAATTATTTTCATAAACGATGTTTTTATAGTAAATTATTAAAAAAAAAAAAATGATACCCGAGAGAGTCTAAAGTATAACGTGTATTCCATGATCTTACAGTCATTTCATGGAAGGAAATCTAAATCATATTGCCATGTCCTATTTTTATAGATATAGTAATGAAGAATTGATTAAAAATTGTTGGTTATGTTGCCGGCATACCGTATGCTAGCACCCACGGTGTCTATCTCTATCTCTTTCCCTCATATCCTTCCTGAATGATACCCATCATATGCCTCCATTGGTGCTGACCGTTAGCTTACCATACCCCGGCAACATACCTATCCCTTTTCCTATAATTTAAAGTGAGGTGGTGGTATTGGAGGAAGTTCAGTTTTGTTTTCTTCTTGGGCCATGGCCCACATGATAAAGATAGAAGAGAAGAAAATAATATTTAAAAAAAAAATCATGTGAGAGAGTAAAAAATTCATGCAAGAGGCTTGTGGTTCGTCGGTGTGATCAAGAACCCCGTGGATTTGATTTATTGTCGCTGGTTGGGATTAACAACTCTTCCAGGGAAGCCTTTGTCAATTGTAGAAGTTTACTGATGTAAACCTGGCTTGGGATGGACAAAATTAAATGTGGATGGTTGTTTTTTGAGAAACCCACGAAGATCAGGAGCAGGAGGAGTTTTTCGAAATCACAGGGGCTTGGTGGTGGGTTCCTTTAAGAAGTTTTTAGGAGTTTACTCAAATTACTATGCTGAGTTCACTGTTCAAATGGGGGGAATTTTTAAAGCCAAAGAGTTATATATTGATGCTCTTTGGATTGAATCGGATTCAGCAGCAAGTGGTGGTAGCTATTTAATCCCAATCTATTCCTTGGTTTGTTTTTCAAGATTGGATGTCTGTGAAGGATTATCTGCACTCTATAAGTTGGAAGATAAAGCACAAATTTTCTTGCAAAGGAGGCAGCAAAAACAAGATCTTCAGACATTACTGTCTCTTTCCCGTCGCATATTAAGTCAAAGATTGTTCATGATGCAAAAATCGAGACCCAGGTTTTGGTTTATTTAATGTTTAATTTTTTTTTCAATTTGTTCTCCCCTATTGATGGCCATGCCAAAGGTGGGGGATTATAAATTGTCTTTTTGAGATGTATTCTTTTCTCTTCAATAAAATTTCTGATCTGTAGTGAAAAAAGAATATATGTACCTTGACATTTTTGGGAAATGATTTTCCTATTATAATGATTTTAGTGTTTAATTTGTAATTTGTTAGATTTAATGTTGTTATATTTTATTCATAATATTCTACAATAGTTAGCTAATTAATAGTTTCTTTTAAAGAGAAAAATCACTAAATGTCATTAATATTCTGCTTCATGACCTGTTCACTCTAATCTTAAGTAAAATTTTATCCCAAACTTAAAAATGTCTCAAAACCTATGAAACTATGGTTTATATTTTCAAGGCTTTGATTTCTTTTGCAGCCCACATAAGAAGGGTTCTTCATGATTTTGGATTTGTTGCTCATACGATCACCTGGTCATTATAAATGTGAGTATTCAACACCTATCCTACTTCCTATCATTACAAGTAAGGGTGTTAATCTGTTTGGTTCTGATATAGATGGTTCGATTCAGTTTGATGCAACATTTTTTAGGTAAAACTAAAACAAATCATTTCATAAACGGTTTAATATATTAAAACCTTAAATTTTTTTTATGTTTTCTATTTTTTTTATCCAAACAACTTCTTTACCTTTAAAATGTTTAATGAAATGGATGTAAATTGTAACATTGAATTAATTTTTTTATTATTTATAGGCTTTGTTAATTATTTTTTAATGTAAACTTAAATCTTTTTTAATGAAATATATGTAAATTTAACATTGAATGACTTAAACTTACTATGTACATGTTAACTAGTTTAACATTTTATTTAAACGGTTTTAAACTTTAAAACCAAAATCGAACCATTTAATAAATGATTTCATGGTTTCAGAGTAAACACTTTGATTCGATTTCCGTAAACAATTTCGATTTCAAATTCACACCCATATTTACAAGGGTAACAAGGGATATATTTGAAAGCAAAAGCGACAAGTGTTGGATGCTCATATGTACGACCAGGTAATCGTAAGAGCAAAGGATCCAATCTCATTCTTCATATGACATTAACATCATCCACATGACAGATGAGCTGAGACCAAAAAAATTATGGCACATGGAGTCTAGGATGACTCTCTTACATGTCAAGTTTAAGTCTAAAAGGAAGCAAAATAATTAAGGGACCCAAGATTAGATGGAATCTATGGAATCAAATTTATCAATAAATGGAAGAAAAATAAAATTTCCAAGATGAGATGGAATCTATTCAATCAAATGATGAACTAAATATCACAATGAGACTAGAGGGATTGGAGTTGATAAGCAATGTCTTTCTCTCTTTGAGACTAATAGAGTGTTACTGGACAGATAGGTCATTTCATGTCTCTCATATCATCTCATTTCTTCTCATCTCATCCCATCCAAGCAAAGAAAAGAAAATAGGAAACTCTACGTTGCAGCTGCCTTAACCGCAATCATACTCTTGACTTGATGATGACCATCAGACCATTTAAGCTCGCCAAAAACGAAGTCTTTAGCATAACCAGGTCGGTTAGTCTTGAGGGTTAGTTTGAAAGTCTTCTCTTGTCCAACCTTATCGAATGTCAGGATTGCAGGTTCCACCGTAACAGAAATTCCCAAGGGAGGTCGAATCTGGGCCTTGTATGTACCTGGAGACCCAACATTCTTTAGTTTCCTCGTCACAGTGGCAAAGCTGGAGAGACTGGGTACTGCGATGGAAGGATAGTTGAAGTCCAAGAGATTGATGGCGGGATTGGGACATGTGTAAGGCAGTTTTGATTCAGAAAAAAGGCTTATTAAAATTTGGTTGTAGCCAATGGCACATAGGAAGTTCTTGTAGTCGATGGTAGTTAGGTCATAGACCAACCCAGGATCCATGGCACTATTGGGTCGAACTTGTCCAGCTCCATAGTTGAATGGGTTTCCTCTCGTGTTATTCGAATTCTTCATCGGCTTCCTTGTATTATCCCTTGTACTTGCTGCACAAATATCACACGATTGATAATAAAATCATAAACAGAAAACCAAAGAGATTGATAAGGCTTATATTTACCAGTGGTCATAATGGCTGATCTGATGGCGGCAGGGCTCCAATGGGGGTAGAGTTTCTTGAGGAGGGCACTAACACCAGAGACATGAGGGCAGGACATGGACGTCCCTGACATAGTGGAAAAGACACCATTTGGCTTCGTCTTTGTTCCAACAACACTGGCAATGATGTCCACCCCTGGTGCAGTGACATCGGGCTTTAGAATCCCTGGAGTCACAGTATTAGGTCCCACGGAGGAGAAATAGGCCATCAAGGGTGCTTGTTTTGCACCCAACTCTGTCCTAGGTAAGATGTTAGCCGTGGGTGCTTTTGTCGAGTTCATGTACTTGTACAACGCAAGACTCTCTTTCGCTGACAATTGCGACGTTGGGAGCGTTGGAGACATTTCGTCCACGACAACCACGTTAACCACTATCACACCCACAGCTCCTGCCTCCTGTGCAGTCGAACTCGAGAACTCACCACCCATCTCGCACACCAATATCTTCCCCTTTACAAGCTTCGGGTCCAGTGACCCAGGATTGCAATACTTGCCGTCTCTTTCTGTAGCATTCTTCGCTCTTGCGGCAACACCTCTCACTAGAGGAAACCTCTTTCCGGCCGAGGGCATGGGAACCATGGAGGCGGCCAACCCTTTCAACAGCTGGTTGTTGCTAAGCTTCACGTCGGTCAAAAACTCTCGGTCAGTGGTGCTGGCAGCCACCGTGAACATCCAAGGGGCCACGTTGGTGACAGTGCCAGAATTTGGACCATCGTTTCCGGCCGAGGCTACCACAAGGATACCATTCTTGACAGCATGGAAAGAACCGATTGCCATGCTATCATTGAAGTAGTTGGTGGGTTTGTCTCCCAGGGATACGGAAAGAACGTCAACACCATCGTGAATGGCAGCATCATAACCAGCGAGGATGTCCGAGTCAAAGCACTCGTTATCATCTATTTGCTTTCCACACACCTTGTAGGAGGCTACACGCGCCCTTGGCGCTCCTCCCTTGGCCGTGCCATTGCCGTATCCATAGACATTGGCATTCTGGACGAAGTTTCCACCCGCAGTCGATAATGTGTGGGATCCATGACCGTCGTCATCGCGTGTGGTGTTGAAAGTTTTGGCAGGGCCAGCGTACGCAAGGTACCCTAGGTTGAAGGCCTTCGCACCAATCAGCTTCCTGGATCGTTTCATTTACCACCCCAATTTATCAAAAAAATAATTAAGGAAAAAAAAAACAGTTACTTGTGAGTTATAACGTAACTACACCAAGAGATACAGGGGTGGTGAAAAGAGCATCCGGCTTCCATGGTTGGATGCATGTGAGTTATTATGTAACTGATTATAGAAATAGGTTATCAAAAATAACTATGATGTTAAAAATTTATTTCTTCAGGTAAATTATAATTACAAATAAATTTGTAAACTTATGGTTAAATTTCTTAGTTAATCACTTTGATGACAATAAGTCATCCATAACTATATGTTTTTAGTAATATATGTTTCTTCTGTTTCATAAAAATAATAATAACTATATGTTTTTTTCTAGCTGAAATACTTGGTCTTGGGCCTCTTGGCTAAGGAGCAGTTTGAACACATCATTCTAGTTATCTCGTCCTAAAATATTCTAGCCCAAACACCCATGGGTAGTGACAAGAGAATACACTCCTTCAATTAAGAGATCGGATCAAGTTCACGTATGAGAACAATCGTGTACATCCTGGGTCCTTGGATTTAGATTCCATTAATTGCAGAGAGATAAAATAAAATCTAAATCCACAGTCTAGGGGCATACGAGATTGTTCACCTATGTGAACCTGGTTTGGATTTTTCAATTAAGGTGAAAAAGGAAACTCAATCCTTTGTTTTCTTCATATAAAAAAAAAAAATTTGGGGATGCTTTTGTTATGTGTTGACCTTGATAGTGATGAAAAAAGTGACTAAAAGGGGAGGAAAGAGAGAAAGGGATCCAACCTGTTGCAACGAATTCCGTCAGGACTTTTGTCCGTACAACCTCCTTTCCACCTTGATGGAATGGGTCCATACCCTTCGTCGTTAAAACTCTTTGATTCCGGCCAAACACCTTACCGTACCATCAAGGCATATCAACACATTCATCAAAGAAAGATGTTCAAAAAGTAATGAGAAAGAACACAATGTAGAAACGAAACTATAAATCGAATTTTTGTTTAAGGTTTCAACTTTCAAAATCAATATTAGCTTGTGCCCTTTTAATAAATGCTTGACAAAATTTTCATGATTTGGCTTTCAGTTGGAATTGGAGAAAAAACTTTGTTTCATCTGTCCATGTCGGAGAACAATAACACCACATTTTAAACTTATCAGCAGGCATGGCTTGCTTAGTCCATATTTAATAGCACATGACTATACAGTTTATGATCAAGCTATAGTTTTCAGTTCCCCGGCCATTTTGAAATTTCTACCATTTTTTACTCTTTTTTTTGGGTAGAAGTTCCCCATTGATTGTACACATTGTTTGAAATGACTAATCTCTATAAAGTTTAGGGGCAATAATATTTGGACCAAGAATCAACCTGTTGGTTTTAAAGCAAGTATTTAAAACAAATGAAGATTCAAAATAGCTTTAAATAGTTGTTTAAATACAAAATAACTTTCACAAATTTTATACCCCACAATGTACTAGTCAATTTAATTTTGAAGACATTTTATTCTCTTCTTTAAGGCTCATTATCTCTTCAGTTGCTAAAGATTTACGTAGTCTCAGTTTTCTTTTAATTTTAAAGTCTCCTCATAATGAAGTATCTTCTTAATTCATCCTCTTAAAGTCCCTTAATTCTTTATCGCATTTGTCTTATAAACAGAGGGAGACTTTAGCATTTGCAAGATACGGAACAAGTCATTTGAGTTATTCAAGTGTGTTCTTAATTTTGCTTCTCTTGGATTTTGTTGGATTTTAACAAGTCCATTGTGTGAGTGTTTTGTTTTTAGTCTGAGCACAACCCTATAGCATTCGAATGGGTCCAGTAGTCGAGTGCACGATTACTGGGGGAGCCATTGGGTTGTTTTATCTTTGAGGCCGATTTATATTATTCCCGATTGCACCATAGGGGGCATTTACGGTCTTAAGGACAGTGTCAAGTGACACGACTCAGCCCACCAATTTTCTAACAATTTTTATTTCAAGTCTATGATAATTTCATGTAGATGATAGATTGAAAGTTGTCCTACACAAATGCGACACATAGGTTTGCTCTCTCAATATTCTGACACATAATTTCCCTACACAACCTCATAGTTAAATCAAAATTGACCAATGGGTTTGATTAGAAACCTTTAATTCACCACAAAAAGATTTTTTTTGAAAATGAAGGAAGTCTTTCTTGGATGAACATGCACTGCAATCATTTGTGGGTTGAAATTTTCATTTTAAATGTACAATACTTCTTAAAGAGTTAAGTTTAGTATAGTCATATATTAAGTTAAACTAACTTTATTTACTTGGTATGTGACAACATAGGTCAAGAAAGAGATTGGAAATGCTGATGTGACCTACATTGCCACACTAACATTAACTGGCTTGTATGTTTATCGTGGGAGTTATGAAATAACCACCAAATAATAATTTTGATGGGAGGTGGTTACAAGATGGAGATATTATGCACTAAGCTTGGAATAATTCATAGTTCCATACAGAAAACTGAAAACTATAGCTTGGAATAATTCATAGTTCCATTCTATATGATTTTTCTCCAAAAAAAAAAAAAAAAAAAAGCTAACTAAATCATTTATTTAAAAAATAAAGGGAATGTTTGGACGACATCTCTCTATGAGTATTTAGAAATTGACACTTTCTGTTAATCCCCGGTCTTATTCCTAAGAGTTCTCTAAGTTGAGATAATAAGAAGATTTTCAAAAATAATAAATCATTATGCCATCATCAAAATATGTTATTATCATGCACATATTTTAAATACATATGTGAAATGATAATATTCATCCGTGATACTTCATTTTTACCTCTACGCCGCTTTTTTTTTTTTTTTTTTTTTTTAACCTCTCCTAAGTGATATTTTTCTTTTTTTCTTGGTAAGATGCTTTAGAGAATTGCCAAGACTGA
Organism: Macadamia integrifolia; assembly: GCF_013358625.1. Taxonomy (NCBI): domain Eukaryota; kingdom Viridiplantae; phylum Streptophyta; class Magnoliopsida; order Proteales; family Proteaceae; genus Macadamia; species Macadamia integrifolia. Next base: position 33,166,601 of record NC_056567.1, on the reverse strand, counting down.
TGATGAAAGAAGACATGAAGGTATTACGGACTTACCACCATCAAGGTTCCCAATAATTATATCTTCCCCAAATTTGGCCTTCTCCCAAAGCGACCCAGGTTGAGGTGCACCATTAATTTTCCTCAGTCCAAGAAAATCCCATGACCGGGTTGTATGTAACTTCACTCCTTTGTTTGGGAAAACTGATATGACCTTGGGATGCTCTGCATTGATTGAAGTCCAATCGTTGATCATCCATTAATATTTAACGTAACAAAAATTATTAAGAACAAATAACTATGAGTCATGATCATGCTTCTTTCGTACTTGCGATCTCAGCTGCTTTCTCTTCTTCAAGGGTCGCTGAAAAACCATTGATATGCTTTGTGTAGCAGTATAAAATTGATTCTTTGGCCTGCTTGGTGCTGTGTTAATTGGGAGGGGTGTGGAGAACGAAGAAGATATTTAACAAGATTTTCGAAAAAATAAAGAAGAGATTTTGCAGTCAATTTCTGAAAGCAAAATCCATTTCTTACCCTCCAACGTAATCAGCCAGAAACTCGTAATGAGATTCTGCGGCTAGATCAAAATCAGCTTGTGCGGCTTTCGGACCATGTGAATGTGATCCCAAGTATACCACAAAAGACTGCAACATTATCAGTAAAATCTGTCATCAGAATTATACCCAACAAGAAGACTAACAAGAAGAAGAAGAGTAAGAGAATTAATGGTTGCCTTTTTGATAGCGAATGTGGGTCTCTGCAACATAGAGAAAACCAAAACAGGAAGAAGGAAAAGGGAAAGCCTTGAGAACCTCCCCATTGGTTCTCTGTAGGATTGCTTCTCCTTTCCCTGTTTCTAAAAGCTCTGCTTGGAGAGGAAAACCTCTCCAACAATGGTAGGAGGTGGTGGGAACGTTTTCATTCACACCAATTCTCCAATGGATTATATAGAGAGAAATTGAGGATCTTAACATGAACCCTTTGACCATTGATATGACCACACCTTATTATCCGGATCCCTCAAAAGCATCCTCGAAAGGGAGCCTCAAACTGCTGATATTTTTTATCCAAAAAAAAGTAACTCTAAACTGGGTAGAAATCCACTCCCCATCTAAAAATAGGAAAGCTTTGACCGGATGGAAAACCTAAATATTTAATTTATGGAACAAGGTCGGAGAGTTGCAAGAGTCAAGAGAATGATCTTTCTTCATATTCAATTTTTTTTTTGTTGGCTTTTGGCTTTCAAACATAGCCAATGTGACGATAGGTGTCTCTCGTTCACATACTCTTACCTATTGAGCTAAGACGACCAAATGCCAAACCGTTCCCACCTTTTGTTTATATAGGATGTCTTTGTGCCTCATGCCATGTATAATATGAACTTAAATATAGTACATACACCCTGTCTTTGGTATACTTTTTCAAAAAGACAAAAAAAACCATTGATATCTACCAAAAAAAAAGATTCCAAATGACCAAAATATATTGAAAAAAAAAATCCCCAAATGATGCGAAACAGTGAAGGCCAATGTGGCCTGTCGACCGGCCCCTGGCTGGATAAAGATCAATGTGGATGGTAGTTCCTTGGGCAATCCTGGTAAAGCTGGAGCAGGTGGTGTGATGCGAAACAGTGAAGGCCAGGTTTGTGATTCTTTTAGTATCTTTCTGGGTATTAAGAAGATATACGAGGCTGAGTTTGAAGCGGTATTGGAAGGAATTGCAATGGCACAGACTCATAATGCGACACATGTGTGGATAGAATCAGACTCGGCGTCTGTGGTGTCTGCGATTCAACGAAGGCAGATCCCCTGGTTTGCTCTCCAAAAATGGATTTTTTTCCTTCATTATTTGGAAGCCATTTCTTGGAAAATAACTCACTGCTTTTGGGAAGCAAACCCCATTGCAGATTTTTTAGCTAAAAAGGCCTCTAAATCTGGCCTGTCCGAGACTTCAGTGGAATTTCCTAATCGCATTGTAGCAGAGCTTGTGAATGATGGTGCAAATATGCACAGATTTAGATTTGGCTAGGATGCTCGCTTGCTTTCTCTGCTGATGGCAATGCCGAAGGTGGAGACAGCAAGTTGGGCTAATGGCGTCAGCTGTAATTTTCTTTTTTCTCTTCTTTTTGGATATTCTTCCCTTCTTAATAAATTACCCTGTTACAAAAAAAAAAAAAAA
>NC_056567.1:33133043-33164422 GCF_013358625.1 Macadamia integrifolia | reverse complement strand
AAAAAAAAAAACAGCTCCTAAAATCTCTCCTTCCATCCCTGACAAAATCTAAAATTGGAGGAAGGGGTATTTTCTCTCTATATAATTCTCGCTCTCTCTCTCACTTTCTCCATACGTGAATGAGAAAGAGGAAAGTAATTCTTGATATTACTCCTCCTTAAATCTCTCTCTCTCTCTCTCTCTCTAGAAAAAACATGGAGCACAATGGGGGGAGAGAGAAGTAAAAAGAATTATGGAGAATGGGGAGGGAATGAACAATTATGGAGAAATTTTCAAAGGTGAATATGGAGAGAGATATACCCACAAAAAAAAATCTCCTAAAATCTCTCCGTCCATCCTTACAAAATCTAAACGAGGAGGAAGGGGTATTCTCTCTCTCTCTCTCTCTCTCTCTCTCAACGTGGGAGGAGAAAAGGTGGGAGTAATCATTCGTTATGTAATTATTAAGTATTAGAAGGATAAAAAAAAAATAGGCATATAATTATGGAGAGATTTACTGCATAAAAACGGTTTCCTTCAATCCTCTTTCAATAACTTTAAAAGTTGCATAAAATCTTTCACTAATAACACCATTACTTTTCTTAAATTATCTCTATAAATCTCTATAATACACTATCATTCCTTATATATAACATAGAGAAGACAAAAAATCAACTACAATATCCCAGAATTTCTCAATTTCAGATTTGTCTCCTACAACAATAGCTCAGAATATTTCAAATTCAGATTTCTTTTCTACTACAATAGAACAAAATTTCTCAACTTTAGCTTCTTTTGCTCTTGGATCACTGGCACTGCATTTTTCAATTTCAGATACTCCACATCCACAAGGTACGTCTGCCAAACTAAACTTTATTTTTGTTTAAGTGGATCATCGGGTTGTTGAAAGTCTAAAACAATTGGTAGTGCAGGCCATTTATTTTCGCCAAGTATAAAAATTAAATTTTTCTTATGCAAAATCTGATCATTCTTCAATCAGTCTTTGGTTTTGAGTTTTATGATATGCTAAATATTGTTGCTGATTTTATAACCAATGTCTCGACCTGTGGACTTTTTTGCTTTGCAAGAATGTGGTGATTGTATGCCCAATGCATTACCATTAACCCTAACCCTACTTATGATTTTGGCAATAGAAACCACTTGTAATAGGAGTTTTAGTGACTTAGGCTTCCAAATTTTACCAAACTTGTGGAGCCATTGAATGGCTAAACCAGTGCCTAGGAAGTTGATGAAACAGTGGGTGGTAATCAAATTTCTATGTGTGTGCATTTCTTTATTGGAAACTAGTTTCATACAAGTCAAATCAAATTGTTGTTAAGGGTATTTTATCTCTCATCTCCGGCCGATCGGTCACTATTGTTTCTTCTCAAATTGTTGCATGCAGTTGAGCAATTTCAATTCCTTAGCCTCACTTCAACCAACTCTTAAGGAGAATCAGTAGTCTGGATAAAAGTTTCGAAGGTAAAGACTGATCGCTATCTTCCTTTTCCTCCAAATTAATTAGCTAGAACAACATATTAGTTACTTTAATTTGTTGTTTAGTTAATTAATCAATTGACAGTTAGATCTTCTGCCAATGCTATTCTTTCAGGGACACCAAAAATTGTGAAACCAGAGAAACCCATCGTCCATACTGAAGTAATTAAACCCCTTGAAATCTTACATACATAAATCAGGTGAGATCCAACATAATGATAAGAAGGCATATATATCTGCAGTTCAGTCATATGTATATATAGTATCGGATGGATTTTATAGAGAATACCTATCAAGTGGGAGTTGGATGGATGATCCTGATTATTCTTAGGAGCTAGATGGATTGGGATACATTCTTAATATGTTGTTAGAATTGAAATCTCCAAAATCCAAACTGTCAGGACCACCAGAGATCATCATATGCATGGTCCTAGATCGACTCTATGGAATATGGGATCTGATAATCATTGTCACTATACCAGACGTATGGAAATAACTTTTGCATAATACCTACATTTTCAAAGGATGAGAATATGAGACCTAAGAATTGTTCTGCATCCTAATTTCTCTTCCTTTCACGGATAATTTCTCTTCCTTTCACGTTTAATTTGGGACTCAAAATTAAAATTCAAGTTTCATTGCATTTTTTTATGAGCAATAATGACATTATAATATATATACAACATCAGTTCTTTTTCACCATCTAGCATGAGTAAATTCTTAGTATCACCTCTTTTGGATTAATGATCTGGTTGCCCATACTTTGATAATTCAGTCCATTGGAAATAAATCTTCATGAAACAGTTGATTCCCGCATCCTTGGGTCGTGTTAATATGCTATTTTTGTTTTGGTGAAGGTTATTGTGGTATTTTAACGTACAATTGGACTATGATTGAGGAGAAAAAGGAAGGGAAAAACTTATCAACCTTGCCAAAATAGAGAGAAATTCTTGATATAATGTGCCATCAGGCCCTCGTACATCAAAATTGTTTAAAATATAACAGATTCAAATGGATAATATTTTCAGTAGACAAATTCCAAAATATGTTTTATATTTGGAGGAGTCTCTTACAAGGCCATGGTAGAAACCTTAATTATGCACCCATTTTAAATGCCAATAATTACCACATGTTAAGTTTCAATCTTATCGGGGAAAAAAAAAAAAAAGAACAAAACTTCGAGAATCTAGGGTACACCAGGCATGAGGGCCCTTTCGTTTCAGGCATCGGCCCTTGCAATTCTTGAAAATAAAGTTACCTACTAAGATTATATTATCCCAATGCATGGATATCGAACACAGTATCATCTCTTTAGTATTCCATAGTGATATTTGTTAAGAGCCTCAAGTAATGGTAAGTTATTAGATTACTACATGCTTTAGGAGAAATATATGTTCTCAAGCAATAAAACAAATATTTGATTGTAAGTACTCTAAAAACTTGAATTTTGTATCTGAATGTTTAAACACACGTGCATTTGCATGTGTAAGCTTACTAGTATATAAATATATATATATATATATATACATATATATATATATATAGGACGAGTCAAGATCAACCCGACCCAATCCGGAGCCCAATAAGGTTGGGCCTAAGCATGAGCTCGATAGGGTTGGGTTGGGCCTGGGTTGAGATTTGGGGACCTAGGGTTGAATTGGGGTTTTAAGAAACCTGCCCGCTTCACCCCTATCTAAACCTGTACGATTCTGTTTAAATTTTCTAACTAAAAAAAAATAAAAAAATAAAAAATAATAAAAAATAAAAAGCAATAATGCTTATGATTTTCATTGACTCTTTCAAAGAAAATGATCCCTAATTAGGCAGACAGATAGAAGATAACAGTAGAAACTCTGATTCCACTTCGTTAAGTTAGAAATAGGCTGATATTGGGTAGGGAAGCAAAGGGTGGGGGGAGAGACACAGTTGGAGGTGAAACAAATTAAACATAGGCAGTGGGGTGGGTGATGACGGAAAAGGGAGAGAAGCAAGGGATGGGACGAGTGCTGATGAGAGCACGGTGGGCCAGGCTTGAGGCGGAGAGTGAGAGTGAGAGTGAGAGCGAGAGAGGGGGCGGGTAGAGTTGTAGTGGCAAGATAAGGGAGTTGCAAGTGGCAATGGTGCGCTTATCTTATGGATCTAAGAAATTTCCCCTATGTTTAAAGTTTACCACATAATTTTCATTTTATGCTCAAAAATGATTTTCATAACGATGTTTTTTTAATAGATTATTAAAAAAAAAAAAGATACCAGAGATATTCTAAAGTATATAACGTGTAAGTCATTTCACGGAAGGAAATCTAAATCCTATTGTTATTTCCTGTTTTTATAGATATTATAACGAAGAATTGATCAAAAAATGTAAAGAAACAAAAGAATAAAATAATAATAAAAATATGTATAATATGAAGTAAGGCTGTGGTCTTTTAGGAAGTTCGATCAGTTTTGTATTCTTCTTGGATCATGGGCTCACATGATCAAGATAGATGAGAAAAAATAATATGGGAAAGAAAAATCATGTGAGAGAGTAATACTACCTTGACATTATGGGAAATGTTTTCCCTATTATAATGATTTTAGTGTTTTGTAATTGGTTAGATTTAATGTTGTAATATGTTGCTCATAATATTCTATAATGGTTAGCCTATTAATTTCTTTTTAAGAGAAAAAACACTAAATGTCATTAACATTCTGCGCTTCATGACCTATTCCATGGTGGGAAATGGGTGGGTCCTATACCCCTTGTGCGAGGATCTCACTCTATTCTTAGGTAAAACTTTATCCCAAATTTACAAATGTGTCTCAAAACTTATGAAACTGTGGTTTATATTATCAAGGCTTTGATTTCATGTATGGCCCATATAAGAAGGGTTTTTCATGAGATTGGATCCGATGTTTGTACGATAATTTAATTTTACATGTGACTATCCAATATATGTCTCACTTTCTATCATTACAAGGGTGAAGAGGGGTATATTTGAAAACAAAAGAGACGTGTTGGATGCTCACATGTACGATCAAATGATTGAGCAACGGATCCAATCTCGTTCTTCATATGACATTAACATCTTCCATATGACAGATTAACTGAAAAAAATAAATAAATAAATAAAAATAAAAAATTTATGGCACAAAGAATCTGAATAACTTTCTTATATGTCAATTTTCAATCCAAATGGAGGAAAAATAAAGGACCAAAGATGAGATGAAATATATTCAATCAATTAACAGACTAAATATTTCATTTCATTTCATCCAAGCAGATAGAGAAAAGAAAATAGGAAACTCTACATTACAGCTGCCTTAACCGCAATTTGACTCTTGACTACATGATGACCATCAGACCATTGAAGCTCGCCAAAAACGTAGTCTTTAGTATAACCAGGTCGGTTAGTCTTGAGGGTTAGTTTGAAAGTCTTCTCTTGTCCAACCTTATCGAATGTCAGGATTGCAGGTTCCACCGTAACAGAAATTCCCAAGGGAGGTCGAATCTGGGCTTTATATGTACCTAGAGACCCAACATTCTTTAGTTTCCTCGTCACAGTGGCAAAGCTGGAGAGACTGGGTACTGCGATGGAAGGATAGTTGAAGTCCAAGAGATTGATGGCGGGATTGGGACATGTGTAAGGCAGCTTTGATTCAGAAAAGAGGCTTATTAAAATTTGGTTGTAGCCAATGGCACATAGGAAGTTCTTGTAGTCGATGGTAGTTAGGTCATAGACCAACCCAGGATCCATGGCACTATTGGGTCGAACTTGTCCAGCTCCATAGTTGAATGGGTTTCCTCTCGTGTTATTTGAATTCTTCATCGGCTTCCTTGTATTATCCCTTGTACTTGCTGCACAAATATCACACGATCAATAATAAAATCATAAACACAAAACCAAAGAGATCGCTCATTGAGGTTTATATTTACCAGTGGTCATAATGGCTGATCTGATGGCGGCAGGGCTCCAATGGGGATAGAGTTTCTTGAGGAGGGCACTAACACCAGAGACGTGAGGGCAGGCCATGGACGTCCCTGACATAGTGGAAAAGACACCCTTTGAATTTGTCTTTGTTCCAACAACACTGGCAATGACGTCCACCCCTGGTGCAGTGACATCGGGCTTTATAATCCCTGGAGTCACAGTGTTAGGTCCCACGGAGGAGAAAAATGCCATCAAAGGTGCTGGTTTTGCACCCAACTCCGTCCTAGGTAAGATGTTAGCCTTGGGTACTTTCGTCGAGTTCATGTACTTGTACAACGCAAGACTCTCTTTGGCTGACAATTGCGACGTTGGGAGTGTAGGAGACGTGTCCACATCAACCACGTTAACCATTATCACTCCCACAGCTCCTGCCTCCTGTGCAATCGAACTCGAGAACTCACCACCCGTCTCGCACACCAATATCTTCCCCTTTACAAGCTTCGGGTCCAGTGACCCAGGATTGCAATACTTGCCGTCTCTTTCTGTAGCATTCTTCGCTCTTGCAGCAACACCTCTCACTAGAGGAAACTTCTTTCCAGCCAAGGGCATGGGAACCACAGAGGCCGCCAACCCTTCCAACAACTGGTTGTTGCTAAGCTTCACGTCGGTCAAAAACACGCGGTCAATAGTGTTGGCAGCCACTGTGAACATCCAGGGGGCCACGTTGGTGACAGTGCCAGAATTTGGACCATCGTTTCCAGCTGACGCTACCACAAGGATACCATTCTTGACGGCATGGAAAGAACCGATAGCCATGCTATCATTGAAGTAGTTGGTGGGTTTGTCTCCCAGGGATACGGAAAGAACGTCAACGCCGTCATGAATGGCAGCATCATAACCGGCGAGGATGTCTGAGTCAAAACACTGGTTATCTCCGATCTGCTTTCCGCACACCCTGTAGGAGGCTACACGCGCCCTTGGCGCTCCTCCCTTAGCCGTGCCGTTGCCGTATCCGTAGACATTGGCATTCTGGACGAAGTTTCCACCCGTAGTCGATAATGTGTGGGACCCATGACCTTCATCATCGCGTGTGTTGTTGAAAGTTCGGGCAGGGCCAGCATACCCTAGGTACCCTAAGTTGAAAGTCTTGGCGCCAATCAGCTTCCTAGATCGTTTATCAAAAAGAATAATTAAGGAAAAAAAGACGACCACTTGACCGCACATAGGGGTGTGAATAGACCATCCTGCCTTCATGGTTGGACGTATGTGAAATATTATGTAACTGATTACAGAAATTGGTAATAAAAAATAATTATGATATTAAAAATTTCTTTTTTGGGGGTAAATTATAACTACAAACAAGTTTGTAAACTTAAGGTTAAATTCCTTAGGTCTAAAAGATCGTGGTCCGGACGGACAATGAATTTGGCAGAACGTTTTTTCATGAATAGCCATTGATTTAACCATGTTCGATCTAGATCGTTGAAATGATTCCCTTTTATTTTAACTATGACTGATGGTAACGGTGACAATTGGGTCATCTTTAAAAACTCGAAAACAAATTCCGACTCATCCTCCAAAGTGACAAAAAGAGGAGGAAAGAGAGAGAGAAAGGGATCCAACCTGTTGCAACGAACTCCATCCGGACGCTTGTCCGTACAACCTCCTTTCCACCTTGATGGAATGGGTCCATACCCTTCATCGCTAAAACTCTTTGATTCTGGCCAAACACCTTACCAAACCATCAACGCATATCAGCACATTCATCAAAGAAAGATGTTCAAAAAATAATGAGAAAGAACACAATACAGAAATGAAACTAGAAACTGAATTTTTGTTTAAGTTGGTTTCAACTTTCAAGATCAATATTAGTTTGTGCTCTTTTAATAAATGCTTGACAAAATAATGATATGGCTTTCAGTTGGTACCGGAGAAAGCTTTGTACCATCTGTCCATGTTGGAGAACAATGACGTCACATTTTGAACTTAGCAACAGACACGGCTTGCTTAGTTTCAGTCCATATTTAGTGGCATATGGCAACTGCCCTACAAGAAGAGTGACGGCCACCAGTTGCAGGCCAGGAGTGCTAGCGATACAGTTTATGATCCAAGCTATAGTTTTCAGTTTGCCAGCCATTTTGAATATTCTACCATTCCTTAACTTTTTTTTTTGGGTGGTGGGGGTTGGTGGTGGGGGTGTTTAAAAGTTCCCTATTGATTGTACACAGTTTGAAATGACTAACGTCTATAAATGTTTAAGGGCAATAATGTTTGGACCAAGAATCAACCTCATAGTTAATTGAAAATTGGCTAATGGGTTTGATTTTATAAAGTTTTAATTCAAGAGTTGATTGGATTTGTGGGTTGAAATTTTCATTTTAAATGTATATTACTTCTTAAAGGGTTAATTCAGTATAGCATTACACCAAGTTAAACTAACTTTGTTTGCTTGGTATGTGATAAAATAGGTCAAGCGAGAGAACGGAAGTGCTGATGTGACCTACATTGCCATGCTAACATTAACTAGCTTGTGTGTTTAAGTGGGAGTTATGAAATAACCACCAAGTAATAATTTTGACGGCAGGTGGTTACAAGATGGAGGTATCATGCACTAGGGTTGTTCTCGTTTTTTGTTGTATCCCCACCCCACTTTTAGTGATGTTTGTTTTTAGTTACCTCTGTTAGGGCATCGACCCCTTGGATCACTAATTTTCAAACATTATATATGTATATATATGATCTTTTTCATACACATACACACTCACACATAAATAAAAAAAATTAAAAAAAAAAACCCCTATATGATTTTTATTTAAAAAATAAAGGGAGTGCCTGAACGACAACTCTTTAGGAGTATTTAGAAATTGACATCTTCTTTTAATCACCAGTCTTATTCCTAAGAATTCTCTAAGTTAAGGAAGTAAGAAGATTTTCAAAAATAATTTAAAAATGATAAATCATTATGTCATCATCAAAATGTGTTATTATCATGCACATATTTTAAGTACATATTGCAGAGACTGGAGACATGCAGGTAACTTACCAGTGTCAAGGTTCCCAATAATTATATCTTCCCCAAATCTGGCCTTCTCCCAAAGCGACCCAGGTTGAGCTGCACCATTAATTTTCCTCAGTCCAAGAAAATCCCACGTCCGGGTTGTATGTAACTTCACTGCTTTGTTTGGGAAAACTGATATGACCTTGGGATGCTCTGCATTGATTGAAGTCCAAGTGATGATCATTCATTAACGTTTAACGTAATAAAAATTAAGAACAAATGACTATGAGTGATCAAGCTTCGTTCGTACTTGCGATCTCAGCTGCTTTCTCTTCTTCGAGGGTCGCTGAAAAACCATTGATATGCTTTGTGTAGCAGTATAAAATCGATTCTTTGGCCTGCTTGGTGCTGTGATTGGGAGAGGTATAGAGAAGAAAAAGATATTTAACCAGATTTTGGGGAAAAAAAAAAAAAAAGAGATTTTGCAGTCAATTTCTGAAAGAAAAAACCATTTCTTACCCTCCAACGTAATCAGCCAGAAACTCGAAATGAGATTCAGCTGCTAGTTCAAAATCAGCTTGTGAGGCTTCCGGACCATGTGAATGTGATCCCAAGTATACCACATAAGACTGCAACATTAATTATCAGTAAAATCTATTATCAGAATTATATACCCAACAAGAAGAAGAGTAAGAGAATGCTTGCCTTTTTGATAGCGAATGTGGGTCTCTGCAACATAGAGAAAACCAAAACAGGAAGAAGGAAAAGTGGAAGCCTTGAGAACTTCCCCATTGGTTCTCTCTAGAATTGCTTCTCCTCCCCCTGTTTCTTAAAGCTATGCTTGGAGAGGAAAACCTCTCCAACAATGGTAGGAGGTGGTGGGGAACGTTTTCATTCACACCAAATCTCCAATGGATTATATAGTGAGAAATTGAGGATCTTAACATGAACCCTTTAACCATTGATATGACCACACCTTATGATCCGGATCCCTCAAAAGCATCCTCGAAAGGGAGCCTCAAACTGCTGATGATTTTTACGATCCAAAAAAAAAAAAAAAACTGCAGCCAATTTTTTCAGCCATCTAAATTGAACTTCTTGAAAAAACGAAAGTCTAAACTGGGTAGAAATCCACTCCCCATCTTAAAAATAGGAAAGCTTAGACAGGATGGACAACCCAAATAATTAATTTACGGAACAAGGTCGGAGAGTGTTGCAAGAGTCAAGAGAATGATCTAAGATCCTGCTTGAAGTCAGTGTTGTGTTCAATTCCATAGGTTGTCTTGTTGGAAGGTTATTTTTTTGTCTGATTTCCCTTCTCTTATGCATTGGAACCCCTCAATCAATCTCATTAAGAAACCAAACCTTAGAGACTACGGAAAAATGATGTAATCACAAGCTGTTATGTCGAATCTGGAGTGTACACTTCACATAAGATTAAGGCTATGTTTGAAAGAAAAAAAAATAATACAAAAGACATAATAATACAAAAATCGTGATTATAAAATAATTTTTTATCTATCTCTTTCTTTCTTTTAAATTCAAAATTTTTCTTACGTTCTTTTTTTTTTTTCCTTGGCTTCCAAACATAGCCTAAGTGATGATACATGTTCATTGTTCACCTAAATTACAAGGTGATCTAGGGATTAGGAACTCTGAAACTCGCAATAAAGCTCTCCTTCTAAAATTGTGTTAGAGGATACTAACTAATGACTAGAGCTTATGGGTCCAATTACTCAAATCCAAGTACTTCCATAACAGGTCAGTTTTTTACACAAAAACATTGAAATACGTGGATCAATCCATTTGTTGGAATAGCATTGTCAAAATTCTCCCGATCTTGAAGAGTATTGTTCATCGAGATAATGGAAACACCACTTTATTTTGGAATGATCCATGGGCGTTGTCTTCCAGTAAAAGATCTATCTGGTACTATTGATACCCCCCCCCCTCTTTGATTTTTTATGTTAATGATTTTGTAATAAATAACCAATGGAATAGTGAATTAATAAACTTTGTTTTACCCCTTCCCCCCCCCCCCCATTTTACTAATAACATAACCCAGATCCCCATATTCCTCGATCCAGACGGATGATGGTGCCATCTTTCTAAAGAGGTGTTTCTCACAACTAAACTAGATGCTATTTTTATCAAGACTAATTCTTTGGCGATGGATTGCCCTCTGCAATCGTTCTGTGAAAGGAGAGAAGGGTCGAAGCCGTTCAGCTGTTGGATTTGTCGAAATCCACGTGTCGAGCATCGGCAAAATCAATGGACACTCATTGGAGGGTCAATCGTTGGAGAGGAGCCGGATCCAAATAAAAGTAATGTAAAAGGGTATTTTAGGAAGTTAAATTTTACTTCTATCTTGTGTGGGTCTAACATTAAATGATTTAGGGATTAAGTAAATATTTATAAAATCTATTCTTGTAGATGTAAATCAAATTTAAAACCTACTTTTCTTACAAATCCCACACCTTTTTTTTTCTGAAGAAAAATGAAGGTTACATCAGATTAACAAAGGGGAGAAATCGGGGAGACTTCCCATCCTGTCACTAACCATAGACTAGGGGTGTCAACCGGTGGGGCAGGTTTGGTCGGGCTTAATCGGGCTTGAAGACTTTCAAAGGTTGCACCGTGTTCGCCCATTTAACTAATCGGGCTTAGTTATTGAGGCCATGGTACGTTTTATATTCGGTCGATCGGCCTCGGGCTATAATCGGACTTTAGTCGGGCCTTAACCGGGCTACGGACATATTTGATGTTAAATGGGCTTTTAACCAGTTTTTAAACAGGTCCTCTTTAAAACGTGCTCTTATATTCCAGCCCACTCATGCAAACCCAAAAAAATGACAATAAATCAATAAATGATACCAAATATAACCATTATTTAAAATGTGAACATGTCTTTACTTTTTAGTTTTTACTCTTTAATTTGGGGGGTAAAATAGGTATTCTACAATCATTAAAGGGTCGGGCCAAGCCAGTGCACAATAGGCCGGTCTGGTCGGGTGTTATTCAATCGGTCTCGGTCTGATGCCCGACATTCCAAGTAACAGAACTGAGACCGACTATTTGTAAATGGGCTGGGCTCAAGCCCGACACGTTTAATAATCGGTCCGGGCCATAAATGGTCAGTCCCGATTGGTTTAGTCGAGTCGGGCCACGAATTGACACCCCTACCATAGACGTTTTAGAAAGCGCGTCAATTGCAATGTCCTTAAATACATATAGAGGATAACCACCCTTGTTGCTACTAGAAAAAAAAAATTTCCACCATACCTATCAATCTCACATTCTCAAAAAATAATTTTTTTTTTGGTAAAAGACAAATAGACTACTGAAAAGGAGTCTGGATCCTCTCTTGGACAACTCTTCTGCAATTAGGGATAAAACAAAGTCGGGTTGGATCAGGTTTTCTACAACCCTAGTCTAATCCTAGGTTCCTAAAACTCAACCCAGGCCCAACCTAATCGTATAGGATTCATGCCTAGACCTAATCCTGCTGGGTCATTACCAAACCAACTGAGCCCTGATTGACCTTGATTGGGTAGAGTTGGGCTAGGTTGGCACTATTTTTTGTCATTGGACTAATCCTAATTGATCGTGTTTTATCCATATGTGTTATATGTATTAATTAAAAAAAAAAAAAAAAAAAAAAAGGATCAAATGATCAATACACAATTAGAATTATGAAATACAACACAATAATAAATGTTCAGGACACTTGAACATAAGAATCAATAACCCAAATTTCATTATTTTGAATAAAATGATAGGATGACAAGCCAAATTTATATTAGAAAAATTAAGGTTAAAATCAGGGCCAGTTGGGCTTAAGCCTCAACCCTAGCCCAACCGAATCCTAACCTGCCCTCAAGGTCAGAAATCTTAGCCCAGGCCCAGTTTGGATTCAGGGAGGGTTTAGGCTGTCAGGGTCAAACTTACACCTCTAACTACAAAAGTAGATAAATGACACGTAAAAAATGTAAATCCGACAATTTCTTCACCTTTATCCCTCTTTTTTCCGGTTTTTTATATATTAATCCACAATTAAGTGATATCCCCTATTTTATTTCCTTTTTCTTTTTTACTTTCCCTTCTATTTTTCGTTCTCTTTATCGTTTCTTCTTCTACAAATTCAATAGCGGATAGCCCCGCCCCTCCCCTCCCCTCCCCTCCCCTCCCCTGCAACCCCACCCTGAAACAATTGAATTATTTTCAATATTTCAATATCCATATCTCTAATTTACAAACCATTTCATTTCAGCTTCCTTCTGTATCGTCTTGTTCCGCCTACAATCTCTTGTTAAGGAAATTTTAAAATGATCAACTTCAGACCCTAGAATTTCATAATTCTTCTTGTTCTTCTTCATTGGAATCTTACAAGCTTCAGGGGTGAAAATGTCAAATAATGTAGAAAAAGGAGGGATAGATACTGTAGTTGGTAATTTTGTAAACTTAATTCAATGTTGTATAATTTTGTTACGTGGGAACATACACTGAATAGTTTTGTAAAGGGAAACTCAAATGTGAGTAATCTTGTAATTTTCTCCAATGGTAGTATGGAAAGGCTAAATAGACTATGTTTGGAGGCCAAGACTAGAAAAGAAAGCTCACCCATTAAGCTGTGGTCGTCATTATTCTCCTATAGCCCATTTGTTTAGAGGGTATTAGTGGGATGGGATTTATGGAATGGAAAACTTGTACTTACTTTTCTACTCCCTTAAGATATTAAGATGTTTGATTAGCTAGGTTGAAAAGTTACTAGAAAACCATTTTTTCATGTTTGTTAAAGTGTCTTCCATTCCTAAGCAAAAGGCTGTAGTCCCTGTCACCACCAATAAAGATGTTGCATCATCCTCCTCTAGGCAACTACAAGAACACCCTTCTCCTATATCCTCTCAGTCTCCCTCACCTGCCTCAATCCTAAGGCCAGCCAATAACTCCCCTTTCATAGCAACAAATTTTGTCCCAGTAATTCCTGTCGAAACCATCCATCTTCGTCACACCCCTTCTAAAATCGCCACCATCTACCTCCGTGACCACC
The DNA here is from genome assembly GCF_013358625.1 of Macadamia integrifolia. NCBI lineage: Eukaryota > Viridiplantae > Streptophyta > Magnoliopsida > Proteales > Proteaceae > Macadamia > Macadamia integrifolia. The sequence goes on along the minus strand of NC_056567.1, from coordinate 33,150,987 downwards.
TTCATCCATCTACTGGTAATAAAACTCGTTTTTTCTATGAAAGAATTCTTGAAGAAACTCAAAAGCTCAAATTCAGCACAATTATAGATCTGCACATGTTCGGACTTATTCAAAGCTCAATATAATTAACATCATTCGAGATAGTGAATGGGGATCTTCTCCCTCATTCAAACGCGAATTCAATGATGTCACTGGCCTTAAACTCATGTCATATGATTATGCTGATTATATTAAAGCTTGGGACATGATATTCTTATATCAAAAAGATCATGAAACTCATTCCTGGTTTGTGAAGTTTCGACTTCAACACACCTTATTAGGTGTGCAAAACTGATTTCTTCAATGGTTCTTCACTTGGGGACCACCAACAGAATTTCTTCCTCCAGCTCTTCAGCAATCTGTTCCCAAGTTTCAAGCATTTAATCCGACTTTGGACTCTCGGACTCTCTTCGTACAATTTTTTATCCTATACGAAGTACCCTGGATCCTTCAATGGCGGTATCAAATGACTACTGATGAATTTGAAGAATGGAATTATGTTCCTCATCTGGAACGTCATCTTTCAGTTAAATGGTGGGATAAATTTGACATTACACCATTAACTGGTTCCCGCTTTGTTCCCAAACGTGGTATTGGTGCCGATATGCCTCTGGCCCCTTCTGCTTCATCACCACCGATTCCGACGCCATTTTTCAACATTTTTCAAGTTGCTCGGCATCGCCTACCCTATTTATTTGATGAGCAGATCCAAGAACGCATCCTTACTGCTATTGGCTTTAATCCACCAGCTATATATATATATATATATTTTTATGTCTTCCACAATACTCCATCTCCCTCTCTTCGTTGAGCGAACCGAACATTTGTACTTTCATCTGAATGGAAAAATGTACTCTCTCCCATTTCTCATTCTTGTCTTTCACCCCACTAATTTGTGGGATTCAGTTCTCAGGCTTTTTCATTCTATACTTCACTCTAAAATAAATGAGATCTATACGTCAAAGGTTTGAAAATACCCTTCACTATTTGCAGACACCCATCTATGTCTCTCTAAATGTTTGTTTCTATTTACCAACTCGTGATTATAGATAGGGGCTTTTTTGCTTACTTACCTTATAAGTGCATGCAAGTCCCAATACCAAACGATGATCAGTATTAATAAATATGTATGAACCTCATTCGTTCTGGTTCTACTTCTACTTACTTTAGAGGTACATGAGATAATTGAATCGTTTCAGGTAACTTACCTGATATTACCAGGTTGACACTGATAGGGGAGTGAATCAGTGGTTCCAAAAATTTTCTTATTTGCAACCCAACAAAAACCTCAAATTTCCAAGTTCTCGAATGGCCGGGGCAATCCTGTAATTACCAATCATGCAACAACGACATGTCCACCTCACACCACAATGTGGCTAGGTCTACCAGACAATGTCCCACCACTCTGTACAACGCACACTTCGAATATATGTAGAAAAGTAAATGCGAGACAAGAACACCAGATATATGTGGTTCAACCAGAATGCCTACTTCATGGAGGAATACCCATATAGGGTTTCGTATTTCCCCAATACTCAACTTTTTCAACCGCTGCAACGGTCTAGGAAAATATCCCTACTTCAATCTGAGATGCAACTCAGACAAGGGCAACAACCCCACACCCTAGACAAGTCCCAACTTGCTAGGTTCACAATTTTAAATCAATAAAATAAAATCCCAACCCAATACACCATTGATCTAGAGTTTCTCAACAATAAATACTCTAGAATACAAAAATAGAGATTTCAGATATGGGTTACCTCAGCCTGTGTAAACCCCGTTGATGATTGTTTGCTTGACATATAGAAGAACATGCTCAAACCATCAACATAGCAACCTTTTGGATCTCTCTCAGGGTTGCTTCTCTCCCTCTCTCTCTTTCTCTTTCTCGGTTTTCTAGTAATGGAGAGACGCACTTTACTTTTCCGAGAGGATTCCTTTATATCACAAAGACATCCGTAGGGCTCTAATCTACTGCTTATCTACTCAGTCTCGGAGTCTTATTATATGTTGCTGTCCACCACTTCTCAAGCTATCCACGCATATCTCACATGCTCAATCCACGAACAACAAGGTTGTAATCTGATCACATGTATACAGCTTCTTTATCTCAAAGGATTTTGTATTCAATAAGGAGTTGAACTCCTTGCTATCCACGTGCTTCAGTAAGAGAAACCAGATTTGCTTGAACTCCCATCTTCAATTAAAGCTTCAAGCTTTGTTGTCCACGTAGAGATGAGTTATTCTATTTAATTAAACTACTGAAGTTCTATTACATATGATATACCCATGTGGACCCTTGCTTTTTAAATCCTTGCAAACTCACCAACCTTCTAGATATAGAACTCAATGCTATCCACATGATGATCAAGTGAGATTCAAATCCTAGTAGGAACAGGACTAATGGGATGCTTTGAATTTGAGTCAACTTCCTCAAGGTGCTGATGTATTGTATCAATCCTCAAGTTGTTATGCTTCAATGCTTGCTGATTTCATCATCCAATATCTTCAGATGTTGTGTTACATACAAATTCCTAATATAAGAGTTGTAGTGCTTGGTTGGTTCAAGTACAAACCACGAAACTGATTTTCTGCTGACTTAATTAAAGTGGTTTTCTTACCTCATCATATTTGTGGCTGATGTAATGTTTGATACAAACAAATTGGTTCAATCCCAAATCCAAATATCGAACCTAAACAAATCGAGTCAATTATCGAATTAGAACCACGACACTGTTGCCAACAATGACAACATTTGGACCCAATTTCCCAACATTACCCTATTCCATGAAAATATTAGAGGACAAGGAGATTGTTGTTGTTGTTGTTGTTATGAAGTGGTGAGGTGGGGCGGAGTTGTAGGGTAGAGAGAGAAGAAAAAGAAAAAAAACTTGTGAGAGAGTCATATAGTACACTGATATTGTGGGAAAATGTTTTTCCTATTATAATGATTTTTTAGTGCTATGTAATTTGTTAGGTTTAATGTTGTTTTATGTTACTCATAATTTTTATAATGTTTTACCTTATTAGTTTCTTCTTTAGAGAAATGGGTGGGTCTTGACTCCTTGTGAAAGGATTTCACTCTAATCTTAGGTGAAACTTTAGCCCAAACTGAGGTGCTTGCACCCAAAAAAAAACCTAGAGTCCAAACATGGAAATGTGTCTCAAAGCCTATGAAAATGTGGATTTTAATATTTTCAAAGCTTTGATTTATGTGGCGCAGCCCACATAAGAAGGGTTGTTTATATAACATTAACACCTTCCACATGACAGGTTAAGTGAGACCAAAAAATTGAGGAAATTTATATAGAGTGTATGATGACTCACTGGATTGGGATTCTCTCCAACATCATCGATTCATTCAAGGATTGGGAAAGCTTGGATACACATCCTCAGGTGTTGATAGGTATTGAGTTATGTGACCAGGCCCTCTAGCCCTTAGATGGTCGTTGATAGGTGCAGTCGTTGGAGAGGAGCCCGATCGTGACTCCCTTACATGTCAAGTCTCAAGCAAAATGGAAGTAAAATAAAGGACCCTAGATAAGATGGAATCTATTCAATCAAATGGTGAATTACAATTTACAATGAGATTAAAGGGATCCGAGTTGCTAAGCAAGAATGAGTTCATATCTCTCGCTCATATCATCTCATCTCATCTCATCTCATCTCATTTCATCCCAACAGATAGAGAAAAGAAAGTAGGAAACTCTATGTTGCAACTGCCTTAACCACAATCGGACTCTTCACCTGGTGAGGTCCATCAGACCATTTAAGCTGCCCAAAAACGTAGTCTTTAGCATAACCATGTCGTTTAGTCTTGATGGTCAGTTTGAAAGTCTTCTCTTGTCCAACTGAGTCAAATGTCAGGATCGTTGGTTCCACAGAAACAGAAATTCCTAAGGGAGGTCGAATCTGGGCCTTGTATGTAACTGGAAACAACCCAACATTTTTAAGCTTTCTAGTAATAGTGGCGGTGCCAAAGAGGTTAGGTATTGTGATTGAAGGGTAGTTGAAATCCAAGAGACTGATGGCGGGCTTGGGGCATCTGTAAGACTGTAAGGGAGCTTCTCCTCGGAGAAGAGGCTGACTATAGATTGGTTATAGCCAATGGTACATAGAAAGTTCAAATAGTCCATCGGGGTTAGGTCATAGACCAAACCAGGATCCATGGCACTGTTGGGTCGAACTTCTCCATGGCAATGGGTCTATTATAATGATTTTAGTGCTGTGTAAGTTGTTAGATTTAATGTTGTTTTATGTTACTCATATTGTTCTATAATATTTTACCTTATTAATTTCTTCTTTAAAGAAATGGGTGGGTCCTTGACTCCTTGTGAGAGGATTTCACTCTAATTTTAGGTGAAACTTTAGCCCAAATTGTGGTGTTTGCACCCAAAAAAAAAACAAACTGGAGCCCAAACATGGAAATGTATCTCAAAACCTATGAAAATGTGGTTTTTAATATTTTCAAAGCTTTGATTTATGTGGGCGGCCAACATAAGAAGGGTTGTTTATATGACATTAACACCTTCCACATGACAGGTTAAGTGAGACCAAAAAATTGAGGAAATTTATATAGAGTGTATGATGACTCACTGGATTGGGATTCTCTCCAACATCATCGATTCATTCGAGGATTGGGAAAGCTTGGATACACATCCTCAGGTGTTGATAGGTATTGAGTTATGTGACCAGGCCCCCTAGCCCTTAGATGGTCGTTGATAGGTGCAGTCGTTGGAGAGGAGCCCGATCGTGACTCCCTTACATGTCAAGTCTCAAGCAAAATGGAAGTAAAATAAAGGACCCTAGATAAGATGGAATCTATTCAATCAAATGATGAACTGCAATTGACAATGAGATTAGAGGGATCTGAGTTGATAAGCAAGAATGAGTTCATCTCTCTCGCTCATCTCATCTCATCTCATTTCATTTCATCTAAGCAAATAGAGAAAAAAAGTAGGAAACTCTATGTTGCAGCTTCCTTAACCACAATCGGACTCTTGACCTGGTGAGGTCCATCAGACCATTTAAGCTGCCCAAAAACGTAGTCTTCAGTAGAACCAGGTCGTTTAGTTTTGATGGTTAATTTGAAAGTCTTCTCTTGTCCAATTGAGTCGAATGTCAGGATCGCTGGTTCCACCAAAACAGAAATTCCCAAGGGAGGTCGAATCTGGGCCTTGTATGTAACTGGAAACGATCCAACATTCTTAAGCTTCCTAGTCACAATGGCGGTGCCAGAGAGGTTAGGTACTGTGATGGAAGGGTAGTTGAAATCCAAGAGACTGATGGCTGGCTTGGGGCATCTGTAAGGGAGCTTCTCCTCAGAGAAGAGACTGATTAGAGATTGGTTATAGCCAATGGCACATAGGAAGTTCTTGTAGTCGATAGGGGTTAGGTCATAGACCAAACCAGGATCCATGGCACTGTTGGGTCGAACGTGTCCAGCTCCATAGCTGAATGGGTTTACTCTCGTGTTTGTCGAATTCATCATGGGTTGCCTCACATTATCCCTTGTACTTGCTGCACATCACACGAATTTACTGAGAAACCTGTAACCCTAATATGTGATAAAGATGAGAGGGCGTTAAATAAATATGGGGTACCTACCGGTGGTCATGATGGCAGATCTGATGGCGGCGGGGCTCCAATGAGGGTAGAGTGCCTTGAGGAGGCCACCAATGCCAGCGACGTGAGGGCAGGACATGGATGTCCCTGAGTCAATGTTGAAGGGACCCCGGCTTTTAACGTAAGGCCCCACTCCTGGGATGTAGCCAGCTATGATGTTCACCCCTGGTGCTGTGATGTCGGGCTTGAGAATCTCGGGATAGATGGAATTGGGTCCCTTGGAAGAGAATGAGGCCATCAAAGGTGCTGGATTCGTCCCCAGCTCCGTCTTGGTTGGTGAAATGGAAGCCGTGGGTGTGCTTGTCGTCTTTATGTAACTGTACACCGCTTTACCGTCTTGGATTAACAAATGAGATGCAGGGAGGATCTGAGGTTCGGGGATCACATCATTCCCATTAACCAATATCATCCCCACAGCCCCAGCCTTGAGTGCCTCCGCTCCCTTTTCCGTACCCTTAGTCTCACCCGTCGCGCACACCACTATTTTTCCCTTTACCAGCTTCGGGTCCAGCGACCCAGCAGTGCAATGCATGCCGTCATTAGCCGTAGCGACGTTCACTCTCGCGGTGATACCGCTCACCAGAGGATACATCTCGCCGGCCAACTGCATGGAAACTGTGGGGAGGCTCTGCCCTTTGAACTGCTGATTGTTTCCAAGCTTCACGTCGGCCGCGAACCTGCGGTCTATGGTGCTGGCGGCCACCGTGAACAGCCAAGGGGCCAAGTTGGTAACGGTGCTGTCCTTCGGACCACTGTTTCCAGCAGAGCTAACCACAAAGATACCGTTTTTGACGGCATGGAAAGAACCGATGGCTATGCTGTCATCGAAGAAGTCGATAGGAGGGCTTCCCAATGATACAGAGAGAACGTCCACGCCGTCGTGGATGGCTGCATCAAAACCAGCGAGGATGTCGGCGTCGAAGCACCCGCCTTGATCAACAGGCTTGCCGCAAACCCTGTAGGCGGCTACGCGCGCCCTTGGCGATCCTCCCTTGGCCGTGCCGTTGCCGAATCCAAAGACATTAGCGTTTTGGATGAAGTTTCCGGCAGCCGTCGATAATGTGTGGGTACCATGACCCTTCTCGTCGCGTGTAGTGTAGAAGGTTTCGCCAACGGCCGCTAGATACCCTTTATTGAGGGCCTTAGCACCAATCAGCTTCCTGGATCATTTCATTTCCCACGTCAATTTAGCAAAAATTAAATAATCGATTATGGGAAAATCTCGTTGTTATAAACAAGTGGTTTTTTTTTTTTTTTTCTCTCTCTTTGACAAACGATGTTATACCTATGCATTTTACCCAAAAAAATGTTATACCTATGCATTAAATTTACTAAGTTAATAATATTTTGAAGGAAAATTTTTTGTCTGCTAGAGGTCGTTGTGTGCAATGACCACCATGTCCCTCCTGGGGTGTGTGCCCTTGTGTGTGGACACAATAACCTCTTGTGTAAAGACAACATTGCTTTAAAAAAAAAAAATTGTGTAAGGGCCCTCCCCAAAATAGAAAGTACAATATACTAAATAGAATAAGGCAATAGAGATTTCATAATGCTTAATAAATCCTTAGGAAACCAGGAGACCCAAACAGCTATATAGGGGTAGCCACCCGTCCACTTAGAAATCGTATGGGCCACAACATTATTCATCCTAAAGTCATTATAGAAACAACAAAAAGCAAACTTAGACTGGAAATTCAACCACCATAAGAATTTTCACATAAGACTATACAAAATCTGATAGCAAGCCATGGTCAGTCTAATGGCTAAGGCTTGGCCAACTATACCTAAAGAGGATGTAACATGATCCGAGGCCAGAACACACACTCTTTTGTCAAATGGCCTTGCATCAGCATAGAGGCAATGAGAATGCATATTGTATCATCAATATGAATGGGATTCTTGATTTCACGAGTTTCTATTTTTTTTTTTTTTTTTGCCCCAAAAATGTATTGTCACAAAGGAAAGTGGGAGAAAGTGAAGGAAAGTAGAGGAAAGTGAAAGTGAGAAAAAGGCTCGACCTATTGCAACGAACTCCATCAGGTTTGATGTCCGTACAACCTCCTTTCCACCTTGATGGAATGGGTCCATACCCATATCCGCTAAAACTCTTTAATTCAGGCAAGACCCCTTAGCACACCATCAGTGCATATTAACAAATATTAATCAGAGAAAGAAGTTAAAAATTAATGACGAATAAGAGAATACCAAAAAAAAGAAAAAAAAAAATGAAACTAGAAACTGCATTTTTTGTTTAAAATTTTCAAAATCAATTATAAACTGTTGATGAAAGAACTCAAGAAGAAAGAAAAACATAATACCAGAGTCAAGGTTTCCAATAATAACATCTTCCCCAAATCTGGCCTTCTCCCAGATCGACCCAGGTTGAACTGCATCATTTTTCTCCAGTCCAAGAAATTCCCACGACCGGGTTGTATGTAATTGCATTTCTCTGTTCGGGAAGACTGATATGACCTTAGGATGCTCTGCATTGATTGAAGAGCAAGAGATGAACATCCATTAAAAGTTCAATCAATGTAATAAAAAAAAGTACAAATGATAGAGTGATCATGCTTCGTTCGTACTTGCGATCTCAGCTGCTTTATCTTCTTCAAAGGTCGCTGCAAAACCATTGATATGTCTTGTGTAGCTGTAAAAAATGGATTCTTTGGCCTGCTCGGCACTGGAGAAGAAGATATTTTATAAGAGTTTCGAAGAATAAAGAAGAGATTTTGGAGTCAATTTCTGAAAGTTCCATTTCTTACCCTCCAACGAAATCTGATAGAAACTCGTAATGAGTATTTGAAGCTAGATCAAAATCATCTTGTGAAGCTTCCGGACCATGTGAATGTGATCCCATGTATACCACATAAGACTGCAACATTATGAGTAAAATCTATCAGAATTTATACTCAAAAACGAAGAAGAAGAAGTGGAAGTAGAATTGGAAGAATATGCTTGCCTTTTTGATAGCGAATATGGGTCTCTGCAACATAGAGAAAAGCAAAACAGGAAGAAGGAAAAGCGGAAGCCTTGAGAACTTCCCCATGGATTCTCTGTAAATTTGCTCCTCCTTCCCCTGTTTTTAAAGCCTCTGCTTGGAGAGAAAAACCTCTCTAACAACAGCTGGAGATGGTGGGGGAAAGGTTTTGTTCTCTCACCTATTCTACTAATGGGATTATATAGAGAGAAATTGAGGATCTTAATTTCAACCCTTTAACCATTGATATTACCCAAACCTTAAGATCCGGATCCCACAAAAGTGTCCTCGAAAGCAGCCTCCAACTGCTCATAATTTTGTTGGCCATCTAAACTTATAGAAGAAAAGTTCCTTAAAAAAGAAAAGTCTAGCTAGACTAGATAGAGATCCCATTTCCCATCTTAAGAATAGGAAAGCTTAGAATTGATAGAGATCCCAAATAATTATTTTTATGGAACAAGAAATGTTCAGGATATTGATGGAAGAGTCTGGCCAGAGTCAATGTTGTATTCAACTTCGCGGGTCGGCTGGTTGGAAAGATTGAGATACCATGGAGAAGTGTTGTGATCACAAGCTTCAATTTCGAATCCCAACATGTGAGCTTCAGTAAGATTAGGTGATGATGTGTGTCATTTTGTTTGTATAAATGTCTCTCCATGCGATATCAAAGAGGGTATTTATAGAAGCAAAAGCATACATGTCATAACTTAATCATAAGTGAGGCCTATATGTACTAGTAGGTGATTCAAAATCCATACTCAAAAAAAGTTTGAAATTCTTAATCTTCTATTGTTGAATTTTCTTTTCCATGTTAATTTTTTGGGAAAGTTTTCTTCACCCATGGGGTAGGGTCCACCCATGTATCTATGGTCATCGTTACCCTCGTATATGTGGAAGATCTGAAAATGTTGTTCGCTATCCATTGATATCCTTCCAAGCGCAATGATGGCCGTTGATGAAGGAATTCTTTCTTAATTTACCATGTCTCAAGGGAAACAAGATCCTAAAGTGTATAACATATTGTATTTCATGATCTTACTATCTTTTCAAGGGCAAAAATCTAAAACTTTTTTGTTGTGTCCTATGTTTATAGATATAAGAGGAAAATTAAGATTGAAGGAACAAATGCCACAACTTAAGAAGAAAATGATGCTGAAATTTGCAATTATCATAGAGAAGAAGAAGATAGCCATTTCATTGAGGATCTCTCTCACATCTCAAGTTTCAATCAAAATGGAATTTTCACATTTCAAAAACAAAGGAACAAGATGAGTTGAATGTTGCCCCTAATGAAGTTTTGGCCAAGCTTTTTGGACCAAATATTGCTGCACCGGGATCCAAGTTTCCTACAATGGGCAGATTCCCCCGGTCCCATGCATGTGCATCATAACGTAGGTAACAAAGGTAGGCCTAGCACCATATGGTTTTTGGTATCGGTATCAAATCAGCTAATTTGTATCGCTCATCTTGATAGTGATATTTCATCGATATGAATCATCAATATAGTGAGACTAAGGACATGTATTTTTTATTAAAAAAATTCTATTTTTATCCAATATATTAGACTGATACAACCAATATGTATCGGTATCATTGGAAACCGATATTAGCACTGATATCGTAAAATAAATCCTTGCCTCTCTCTCTCTCTCTCTCTCTCTCTCTCTCTCTCTCTCTCTCTCTCTGAATTAAAAGAAACCTTCAAATCGAAAACAATCTCTTCACGAATCATTGTAAGGCTGGTTACATTATGACCCTCCCCAATGGCGGGAGCCTCGTGTTGGGTATGCCCTTACATGGTTGTCCAACTGAAAATTTTCTAATTTGGTCTTGCAAACCAAGAAATTGAGCTCTTCAATATATCCTACTTTAGTTTCATGACTTTACATTCAAAGGTCTTTAGTTTCTAGGGTAGGAAGCAAATAAGAGTTGTAGTCGAAGATGCATGCATGCCATAGTGCCATATGTAGCTGGCTAGAAGTTTGTACAATCGCTTTGGATCAGGTTAAGGATCAAACCTAAGCTCAACCCTAAGAACCAAACCATCCATAGAATCAACTTGAAGGTCTAAATCTAGTACTTCCAAGTATATATTTTAACCTACTTGTTTTGACTGAACTTGACAGATCATTCCATTAGAATTTTGAACTTATAACTATCACAGCTAGTTCAGGCTACATATGTGTTTCATGTAAAGAATAATGTATATCATCACCTTAATTAAACAAAGTATATCTTGAACAAAAGAATGTTTTCACAAACATATCCTGCAACAGCATTTTCAGAAACCTTTCCAGGTTGTAAGTATCTCATGGAAGATTTCTGCTATAAGTTCCCTGTCTGCACATTGGAGAAAAGCATTGAAATCATCTCGAATTTCAAATATCATACCAAACTTCACTAGATACCTCATGCAGCTACTCTTCAGATTTGGTAATTGATAAAGAGATGCATTCTCTAGCCTCTCAAGTACATTCTTAGTATCAATGTCTTCTAAAAGACTCTCATGGCATGCTTCTTTCAGGTCAGAGATATCATACTTATCAGCCGCACGAAGGAGTGCAAGCCGGTGGGTTAGGAACTCATCATGTTGGATGTTTCCATATATGTAATTGAGGAAAGCATGACAAGCTTCAATTGATATGTCAGAGATGTTTATTGATGATAGTTCCTTTTCTTTGACTTCATGGGAAAACATACTGCAGAAGATAGGTGATCTTGCTGCTAGGACAGCACGGTGCGCTCCGATGCTCCCATCAGAGGCATAAATTGTTATATCTGTGTGTATGCTTTCGGATAACATTCGGCCGAGTGATGCTAAACCTGCTCCATTCGATTGCTTTTGGATGAATTCTTGGGCCCAGATTGAAGAAGGTTCACCACCCTGCATATTACACAATGAATCAAAACAGAAACTTGAAGAGGGCTCTGGAAAAGAACCAAATACTTGGTATGTGAAGGACAGTAATTAACAATGCTTTACTGTGTTAAAGAAAATTTTGAAATTCCATGACTATTACAGGCTTGGGCAGTGAATTAGCTGAAATTTTATGGGCTCATACGCATGGAAGCATCAACAAGGAAAGAATTTCCATCTTTCATGAGGAGTGGGGTGATCATTTTCACCCTATTTTATATATCCATGTAGAGATCACATTGCCTTTTAGGCTTCATTTTCCCATAATTGTAGGGAAAATGTCTTATCTTGGAGTGTGGCCCAAGCACCAAAACACATTGAGGACTGATATGATTAGCCCACCCCCACCCCCTGAAAAGAAAAATGGCATTTCTGTCAATGATTCCTCGTGTGCTTCCATTGGCCTTTGTGCACACATAGGAACCACACTCCCACATAAAAAAACATTTCCTCATAATTTTAGGGAAAAATAATCCTAGAAGACAACACAGCCTCCACATCCAAACACAGGGAGCCAAGGAGGGACAATGACCACCCCACCCCCATGAAAAACATAAATCACACCGTTGTTAATGCTTCCGCATATGGTAACATTAGTCCCGGTACTGGTGCAAGAGCCACGCTGCCTATTTAGAGCCCTCTCCATAATTTTAATACCGGCCAACAAATCCTATCCCGCCTCCCAGGAATCCAGAATTGTTAGTTATTAGATGGGGGCAGCATGAATTTAGGTATTGGTATGAGGCTGAACGATTCATATCGGCCAACACGGCCAAATAGTCACTTTTTGTCAAAAAAAAAAATTTTTTGTACTGGAATCGGCCCCGATACAGACTGATACGGCCTATCTGTATCGAAATTGGTATCAGTATCAGTAGTGGCGGCAACTGATACCGGTGCCGCCAACACCGTGAACTAAAACCTTAGGGGACAGAGACATTAACAAGAGAAGATGGAAGAGGAAACCATACGTTTGGCGACGCAATCTTCAGATCAAGAAACTCAAGATCGATGATGAGCTTCCCTGTTATTGGAGTCTCAATCGTCCAGACGAAGTCGTCGTTGTTCTTTATCTGCTTGTCTGTTATCCCTGCACTTTACCAAAAAAATGGGAGGGAGTAACAAGAATTTATTAGTAATCGAATCGTTCTTTGATTCAGTGTTGGCCCATCTACTCTTGTAGTAATTTCTAGCTCAGAATCACAGGGATGAAGACGATTTGCCTCAGACTCTGGTTTAATCGATAGTTAACGAATCCGGAAGAAAGGTTTTTGGAGTATTGGCGCAAAGAAATTCTCATTTTTGATTACCTGGGTGAACTATAGCCTTGCGATCTCCAACAGAGAAGCGAACGCGAATGTTGAAGGAGGCAATCGGGGGTTGCTCTCTCGTCAGGTTCGAAATCTCTGGATATAATTTAATCGATAATATCCGATTCTTCTCCACTGATAAATGCCTAAAAATAAGACATAAAAGAACGAAATTGAAAAGGTATCTTCATCTATTTTGAATCGGTTGGTGAAGGAATCGAAAATACAGAGAGAAGAGATTTGGGATTAGGAAAGCTTACCAATTCCAATTTCCGATCTTGAAAGGATCGGATTTCCGGTAGGTACAAGAAGCGAAGTTGTCGATTTTCCATTGAGCGAGACGAGAAGTGGTTTCGACTCTGTAAGCGGAGTCGCTCATTCTAGCGAAGGCGAGGGCAACGGTAATCTCATGGATGCAATCGAAGATGCCGTCCAGGAGTTCTCCAGGCTTTCCCAGGTTTTCTATGAGAGAAATCACTCTTAAACATGGAAGAATTTACTTTAACAGATTATACTCACTGATCTCTTTGCACTCAAATCAGATGGGAGAGATATTGGAAGCTCTTTAAAAGAAATGCTTTTGTTTCTCTATTTTTCTTTTAATTTTCTTTGCTCCTTTCGCAGGTTTCGGGCACGCAAGGATTTTGAGTTTGCTTTACGCCATTGAATGAATGCGAAGTTGCAGAGACTAAAACTAAAGTAATTTGTAGAAGAAGAGAGAGAAAGAGAGATAGAGAGAGACTCAGAAGAGGAAGATTTTGCTTCTGTCGTCGGCTTCGGCAGAGGGGTCTCATTTATTAGTATTTCTATTTTTAAACTACTTCCATCTGTTTTTGTTTCTCATACTTTATTGGAATTTTTTTTTTTTTGGTAGAATACTTTACTGGAACTTGGAAGAAACCATTTCCAAGCGAAGTATCAACCTATACTGGACCTCCTGGTCAAATTTACCAAAATCTCCTTTTTCTTTCATCTCTGTTGAGCTGCGTTTGGTATCGTTCTAAAAAAATGTTTTTGAAGTTTTTTCATTCTATTGAAATGAAAAAACGGAATAAAGTGTTTGGTACACTTATGGTCTGTTTCTATTTTTTCGGAACAAAAAGTGGGAAAAAAAAAAATTGGAGTTCCGTCTTCCCAATTTTGTTCCATTTTACAAAAATGAGAACTATAGTTCCCGATAAAAATCTAAAATTTTGAAAACATCATTTTTTCGTTTAAAAATGACATTTTGATACAGAAACTGAAATTTTCGTTTTTGATACGAAACGTCGTTTCTGAAACATAAACGATACTAAACAGAGCCTTATTGTTTCTTTAACTGGTTACAATTGGCAACAAAAAATTGAGAGAGGTTCTTAGAAGGCAACATATTATCTATATCTTTCTAAAGTAATAGCATCAATATGGATAAGATTTTTATTTTTCATGAAAAGTGGGATGAACATTTTTTTTCTCCCACCATTCATTATCGAGGGATCACTTTACCTTTTAGACTTCTTTTTCTCACTTTAAAAAAACTTACGAAAACGGTAAAATGATATCTCTATTCCCTGTAAAACTTAAAAACTCAACTCCTGTTGATACCCAGATGTTCTCTCACATTGGTTCATGTTTTGGCGTCAAAATCGTCTGTAGTGCATCCAACGACTGTAGTGCATGATCGAGCCCAAATAGATACTCACTAGCCACTACACCTCACGTCTCGCCGTCATAGATAATTTGAACTCCATATTTTGAATTCTGACACAACGGCATGGGAACATTCTTTTTCCCAAAAAAAAAAAAAAAAGTTAATTATCCAATTATGGTGGTGTTTTTTTTTTTTTTTTCAATAAAAAGATGGTGAGTAATTTGTGAAGTTCAATTAAGGCATCATCATCAATATCCACTAATACTAATTGACTAAATATCTTCATAAAGAATCCTAATAAATACTTGAAGTTTCATTCTAAACTTTGCATCTTCTTTTCATTGGTTTTTTGGGTTTCCCCTCTAATTGAATTTCATTTTGTTTAATATTGTCTGATTGTTTAAGCTAAGTTAGTATTGGACCTTTTCTCGTGGCCATGATGGGACAATGATCCAAACATCAAAATTGATTAACCTCCCTTACCTCACCCCTCACCTCATGTAAGAGCTAATCTAACAGGTCGAATTCTTAGATTGGAATCTTATAGTTTAAGCTTTTAAATTGAAATATAATAGTTTAAGCTTTTAAATTGGAATCTAACACGCCCCCGACCCCACCTTGTCTCCTCACATTTCATGAGATATGCGCATCAAAGAGTCAAGATTTCCTAATCATTAATGATAAATAAGTCGGTCCATATCTAACTCTCACCATAGAAATGCACTTGACACAAATATCTAGCATCTGATACTTTATTTAAACCTGGATGATTAGCCTTATAAGTTACATGGAATGAGAGTTATTATGAATTAATACTTAATAGAGCTTTATTAGAAGGTTTGATGTGTCGTGTAAGAATTAATTGAAGAATGGGGTCTTGGATTTGTCTCTTTCCTTTCGTCACTGAATCAGTCACCCACTTTTTTTTTTTTTTCTTTTTGGTAACAGTCACCCACTCGTATTACTACGTTGCTTTCGGATACCCTTGTCGGATACACAAATCGACAAGAAAAGTATCCTCTATTCCACTCTGCGTGGGGCATCCCAATTCAGAATCTTAAACCACTACCATGTGTTTTTATTGGCTCCTATGTTAGTGTTTATTACGTCAAATTAGACTCAAGAAATATTATCATACATTATGTTTTTAAATAAAAAAATTACTTTCCTAATAGTAATTAAGAAGAGGATTCTCTCCCTCTTAATAGCATGATCATTGTACCAGTATGGGGCCAATCACGGCATGCATCGAAGCATCAACAATGGTGCAATTTCTTATGTTTATAGGGGTGGGGCGGTCATTTGACTTTCCGTAGTATTTAGGCATAGGCGCCACACTCCCAAGCAACCCTCTTTTTCCCTAATAATAATGAGGAAGAAAGTTTTTGGTGACACTAATCTAAGGAAGAATTTGCACAACACCATCAATGGAGGGGTAAAGATTAATGATAAGGTGTCAATTGATTAGTTTGATATGGATTCAGTTAAGCTAAACTGGTTTGGCTTGTTATTGGGTCAACCCAAAACCAAACCGTTAATGAAGTTTTTGGTTTGAGATGGATTTGATTTCTTATTGATTTTTTCTTACTAGTATTAAAATCGGGCTACTGTTGAGTTTGTCTGGTTCAACTCCGGTCTAAAACTATACACAAGAAAATTATTAGGAAAAGTTTTAGGGGTGGAGTTCAGTTTTTTATTGCAACAAAATTGGTCTGATCTCGGTTTTTTATTAGGTTCAGTCCAATTTTCAGTTTCTCTATGAGTATTCGGTTGATCCAATTTGGGTTCAATTTCTACCGGTTCTATAAAACCCCAGCCCAAAATAAAACGGATAAAGGGTTTGATTTGGTTTGAATGAACCAGTTGTTTCAATCAGTCCAATCGATCAGGCTGAATGTTGACATCTCTAGAGAATGGTGTCATTCATATGTAGTTCACATTGGTAAGAATACAGTAGAAGGTGATAGTGCCCACATATCATTATGTAAGAGGACATACGTTGGAATCTGCACTTTGCCGCCATGGACTTCTTTTCTTTAATAATAGTAATTTAAGGATCAAGTTTTTCTTCAGCCATGGCGAATGAGAATCTATTCGCCATGATGGATTTAGATTGGGAAAATTACTTGATTATCCACTTATGAGTTTCCCTTTACAAAATTGCCCACCAAAAGTTTCAGTTAACAAAAATACCCAAATTTTGGTTTTCCTCTACAAAATTATCCACTTAAAGTTTAAGTTAACAAAAATACCCAAAATTGAGTTTGGGTTTACAAAACTACCCGCACAAAGTTTCAGTAATAAAAAAATACATGATTATATGTGGAAGATGAAGACTCACTATTTTGGGTAGTTTTGTAAACCCAAACCTAATTTTGGGTATTTTTGTTAAATGAAACTTTGGGTGGGTAGTTTTGTAAATCCAAACCCTATTTTGGGTATTTTTGTTAACCAAAACTTTTTGTGGGTTATTTTGTAAAGGAAAACCCAAAAGTGGGTAATCATGTAATTTTCCCATTTAAATACCTCAAAGACTATTAGGATAGTATTTTGAAGAGGATACTAAAACCATATAGGAATTTATGAATCCTATGATTTTTATTTTTATTTTTATTTTATAGACTGAATCCAACAATAGAGTGATGAATATCATAATATTCACATTCCAACCCAACAGAGGAGAAGTTTCTCCTCTCCATGCATTAAAATGAAAAATCATTATTTTTTTTTTTTTTAATGAAGAAAGCATTCCATAGTTGTATGTATGATTTTTCTCCACAAGTTATGTCTTTCTTACCACTTGAGGTATTGGATAATCTGGATTGCTATTTTACATAAATTAAAACATATTTTGGTCATTTCCCCCAAAAAAATAATTTAATTTTGGTTATGTGTCAGTTTTCAAAATCAAACTTAATTGTTTACTTGTTAAGGCATCTTCCTTTTGTATTTAAATGGCTCAATTGTTTTTTCAAGAAGAAAGGCTCTCTTACTTTTTTTTTCCTGTTACCTATTCTTGATTAGCCCTTTTGGAAAGTCCTTTGTTCTTATAGTTTTGCATTTTGATTGATATTTACCACAAAGCTTCAATACTCTTTTTTGATAAAGAAAAAGCCTTCCGGTCAAAGCGTTCACATGGCAAAGAGTGCTTTCGCAAGATCAACGAGCAATAATGGGGTGTGCCAACTCTAATGCATAATCAGTCGACCTGCATGTTGATGGGGTAAGAACTTTCTTTCAATAGGCTACCAACCCTATTGACAGTTCAATATAGGGGTGTCAACCAGTCGGGCCGGTTCGGTTTCGATCGGGCTTAATCGGGCTTGAAGACTTTCAAAGGCTACACCGTGTCCGCCCATTTAACTAATCGGGCTTAGTTATTGAGGGCATGGTACACTTTATATTCGGTCGGTCGGTTCTCGGGTTATATCGGGCTACTTAATCGG
>NC_056567.1:33100303-33132943 GCF_013358625.1 Macadamia integrifolia | reverse complement strand
AAAAAAAAAAAATTAGTTGTAGGTCTCGATTTCTATTGGTTGTAGGAATTGAGGCTAGAAAATAGAGGTTAGAAATTCCTCAATACATAGACAACTCGCAATGTGATTAGTTAACCTTATCTCAAGTTTTGCAAATAAATTGCTTGGGAAACTGTGATCTGCTCTAAAACATTATTATTTCAAATTTTTTTTTTTTATGTGAAGTTAAAATTTATTTTTGAATCCCCTTTTATAATCCTATCTTAAAGTTTTTGTGAATAAGAAAAAGGGTAATTTAAAGAAGCTGTCAAGTTCTAGATACTATAAAGGTGTTATTCAAACACTCCCTTATAAGTATTTTAAAGCACTGAAGAAATAAAAGAAAGAACCTTATACTTCTAGATTTTATGCATGATTAGTCAAAAAAATTTCTGTTAGTCAAAAGATTAGAATGAGCAGATCATTCTCCACATGACAAAAATATCCCAAGCTACTATATTGAGACTAATAAATTTAGTTGCAGCTTAGAGGTATCAAAGTTCTAAAAGAAATCTTGGGCTAAAGTCCAACTCCCACTTGACCAAACATCTTGAGATCATATCTTTTGCATATGGTTTTCTCATCACGACTGCAAGAATATTGCAGCTAAAGCATGGTCAATTCCTCCTACTGGAACTACAGGAGCAGATCTTCTTCTCAAGACCAAGAATTGTAGTATGGTATTCTCCAAATGGAACAAAGAAATATTTGGGAATGTTCAATAGAAAATTAGGAAATACCTTCTTGAATTGGAACAATTGCAACCTTTTCCTTCAATAGATTCCCATAATAGAGAAATAGAGTTGGAGAGGCTGCTGGAGGTTGAATTTCAACGGGAAGAGCAAATGTGGCAACAAAAATCTAGAGTCTCTTCGCTTAAAAGTGGTGACTGAAATGCCCATTTCTTCCATACTACCACACTTTTAAGGCGAAATCATAACAAGATTATCAAATTGCGTCTTTCTTCTTGGTAGTGGTCACAATCTGAAGGTGAAATATTTAAGGAGGTGATTAATTAGTATCAAAGAATTTTTAGGAGTGGTTGAGGATGCTCTCCGTGAAGTTTGTCAATCTATTTTCCCTATTGTGGATGACCATATGAATGAAATCCTTTGCAAAACCCCTGATTTGGAAGAGGTAAGGACAGCTCTTATGGTAATGTCTCCACTCAAATCGCCGGGTCCTGATGGGTTACCACCAACTTTCTTCCAAAAATTTTGGGATATAGTTCAAGTTGATATCTATAATTTTGTTGTGGATTTCTTTCTCACTGGCAGCCTCCCACCTCTATCAATATTACCAACATTTGCCTAATCCCTAAGGTGGACCAACTAGAAAAGGTGGATTAGTACCGCCCTATCAGCATTTGTAATGTGGTGATTAAAATAATTACAAAGATCTTTGCGAATCGACTGAAGAGCTTTCTTTATGATATCATTTCACCCACCCAATCTACATTTACCCCCGGCCGTTCAATATCTGATAACATACTTTTAGCTAATGAGGCATTCCATTATATCCGAAAGAAGAAGAAGGGAAAGAAGAGCATCATGGCTCTCAAGCTTGATAAGACGAAAGCCTATGACCGCTTGAAATGGCCATTTATGGAGAGTGTGCTTCTTAGTTTGGGGTTCAGCACTAGGTGGGTGTCATTGGTTATGGTATGTATAACCTCGGTTTCATATGGCCTGCTCATTAATGGGGCAATTCGTGGGACGATTACACTTACCAGGGGAATCAGATAAGGAGATCCCCTTCTCCATCTATATTTATGCTTTGTTCTCAAGCCTTAAGCTCATATCTATGAAGGGATAAATCTTAGGGTCTCATTCATGGCATAAATGTGCGCAATCGCTCTACCCTTATTACTCACCTCCTTTTCGTTGATGAAAGCTTGCTTTCCTCCGAAGTTAATTTTCAAGAAATTCAGAATTTAAGGGATTGCCTTCACATATATTGCAAGGCGAGAGGTCAATAGATTAATTGTCAAAAATCCACTCTCACATTCAGTCCTAACACCCACCCTCGCTTCAAACGTTGGTTTTCACGCATTCTTAAAATGCCTTACATTGATGGACCAAGGAAGTATCTAGGCCCCCCTATAGAATTTGGAGCCTCTAAGGCAACACTTTTCCAAGAGATTAATGACAAAACCTTGGGGAGAATGCAAGGTTGGAAGCAGAAGATGCTCTCTCACTCTGGCCGTGAAATTATGCTCAAATCGGTGGTATTGTCAATGAACACTTTTGCAGCATCTCATTTCAAGTTGCTAGCTTTGCATCATTCCAAACTTCGTAGTGCTGCCACTCATTTCTTTTGGGGCCAATCGGAGGAGAAGAACAAAATATGTTGGATTTCATGGAAACGGCTTTGCAGATCGAAGGATCATGGGGGTTTAGGCTTCAGAGATCTCGCCATTCAGAATAATGCTCTGTTAGGGAAACTTGTTTGGATGTTATGGCAATATCCTAATTCCTACTGGGCTACCATAATGAGTCAAATCTACTACCCCAACACCGACTTCCTTAATGTTCAGTTGGGTTCCAATCCATCGTGGGCATGGCGTGGAATTATAGAAGGACGAAAGGTGTTATTAGGCGGATTGTTATGGATTGTGGGGGATGGAAGGAGCATTAGAGTGTTTGATGAAAAATGGATCCCATCGACTCCAAATTTCAAGCTAAAACATTGCTACCCTCTAGCAAATTCGGATATGTTGGTTTCAGAGTTAATTGACCATCCCAATAGAACTTGGAATGTGAGAGCTTTGGAGAATCTGTTTCATCTAGATGATATAAATGAAATCTTGAAGATCAAGTTAAGCATTTTCGCTTAGCCGGATAGAAGAGTTTGGTGTGGAGCTAAAAGTGGGATCGACTCGGAAAAATCAGGTTACCATTTATTATGTAACCAACTGGAGGACAAAAAAAGGGAAGCATCGGCATCGTCTTCGACCATCTCTTCTAGAGATATCCCAAAATTTGTTTGGTCCCATATATGGTCATGCCATTCTCTCGCTAAGATATGTAGCTTCCTGTGGCGTGCATGTGCTTGGGGACTTGCAACTGGAGAAGGGTTAATCAAGCAGAGAGCTCCTATTGATCCAACTTGTCAGAGGCGTGGTGAGAAATCTGAAATGGTTGATCATGTTCTTTTGGATTGCCCTTTTGTGAGAGCAGTTTGGTTTGGGAGTTGACTCTCTTAGGGGGCGTTTGGTTCGAATTATCCGTTGGATCAGATTCTAAGGATTTAGGATTCTGAATCTAACTCATATAAATGAGTTTCTTTGGAATAATTACCTTTTGGTAAAAAAACTGTTTGGTTCCCTTGATTCTGTCATTTGAGTCTGAGTGGAAAACTGTTTGGTTACCCTGATTCTGTCACTTGATTCTGAGTGAAAAACTGATTGGTTACCTTGATTCTAGCCATTGATTTTGAGTGTAAACTGTTTAGTTACCCTTGAGTCTTTGAACCCATGTTCTGTTGGGTTAAAAAAAAATCCAAAAAACAAAACCAAAAACCACAATTTGTTCCACACATGTACTTAATTGGTTATTTTTTTATTTTTTATGGTAATATGTGAAAATTTTAACTGATGGACATCTCTATTATTGATGGCCTTCAAACCTCGATAGAGCAACCCTCTACATATGAGAAATTAAGTCATAACTAAATAGAATCATGATCTGTTGGTCAGATCAGCAGTAATTTCATATGCTTCAGATCTGAAAATTGCCTAAACCAGAGCGTGATTTGGATTATGGAGATAGATCTTCTTTAAAGTGGGTAAAAACAATAGTCTCCAACGACTTATACAAGTAATATAGGTACTTAGGACCAAATGAGAGAAGAAACATATAAAGGTATAATATAGTGTTGAGTTCATCCAAGTACTATTAAATGATAATTAAGTCTTTCTATATATATATAAAAAAAAAAGGGATAATGAAACGTTTATCATTACAATGGCTTCGGCCTTTTTGTTTTCCAAAAAATTCCAAAAAAGCTCATCCTACATTTTTGTTTAAATCAAGCTTATTGAGTGTGTCAAGAACATCTCTCAATATCCTCGTATGACCCTCCGATTCTTTTATTGCACCGTTCAAGTATCCTTTGATATAGTCTGATGAAGGGGAAGGAGATGATGAAGTTGAGGTTTCCGAGCATAGTGACCTAGGTGGAGTTTGGTAAGTATGACAACTTGGGCTTGAATTTGATATCCATTCGAACATTCCACAACCTTTGTTTTCAACCTATGTAGCAAATATAATCATCTTATAAGAATATAAGGAAATAAACATTCAAATCTTAACATCTGAAAAAAAATAAAAATATAAAATATAAAATTTAAGAAATTAATACCCCAGTTGATTGTGGACAACACCAAAAATATCGACCATAATTTGCACTTGTCTTCGCAGTTCTAACTTTACATTGACCGTTCCCACACTCACACATCTTAAGATGGTCAACCCACATGAAGAAGGGGCAGTTCAATGAACATTTAAAAAATTTCCTTCCAACATGTGACCCTGACTTAGAAGTGAAAATTGAACAATCTTTACCACAGTAATCACACTTCGCAATAGCACAAGCGGATACATTCGATGTCATCTATAAGTTAACACAAAAATTTTCAAGAGATGAAATCTACATAGAAAATACTGTCACAGACTAAACATAATATCAAGTTACATCAACCAAACACATCAAATTTCTATTCAAAAAACCATTGTCTTCGAATTCTTCACACTTTCTATTGTCACCTCAATTCTTTTCAATCTCTGGCAAGTACATCTCAAGTAGATTTCACCTATCTTCTACTCTTGTTTCCAAGAAGATAATGACATAATTCTTCTTGGCCATGAAATATTCCTTGGCCTTAAACTTTTGTTAAAAATTGAGGTCTAGAATGGTATCAACAACATCTATAATTGCTCTCCCAAATTCAGACTGAGATTCACTCATTACCATCTTCTCGATTGAGTTAGCAATCGATTTCAATGGACTTACCACCTTTTCAGCTGCACCCTTCTTCCTCTTTTCTCTACCACTATTGACGGACCCACGAGGTCTTCCTCGAGAACGGCTGGTACTACCAATGAGAGTGGAAGGTATACTTTCTTCTTCTTTAGTAGGTTCATAGTCAACACCATCATTGTTCCCTATTCCCTCAACCTGAGTACCTGTCACGTCCATCATAACTTCAGTGGCAGCTTCAGAGGGGACTGTTGAGTCATTCTTAGTTGCCATCTCTTTCCTTAGCAAAGCTCCAACTTCAAGGTGAATTGGGGGCACACTATGTTCCTTCTAATACTTTTGTTCTTTTTTCTAGCAATATAAAGGACAATGTCAATGTGCTTATGTTGTAAGTACGAAAAAAAAACACAATCATATAGAAATTATAATTTAAAAAATTCCATTATACCCTATAGTCATTCCAGAAGTGTTGAGGAACATCAAATCTCATATCAAATGCATTCCAACCCAATCCACTTTGCTTCTGTAGGTCACCCAATGCTCTAAGCCTTTGCTTCCAAATTTGGAAGTGGTTTCTCACTTGTTCACAGTCGTAACTAGTAAATAATTTCTCTTTCAGTTGGTTGACAATTTTAATGAACTGCTCCTTTTTCAGTCCATTATCTCCACTCTTACCACTCTTGTATTGCTTCAATATACACTCCAACATGTAATGAGAAACGGCACTAGGCCATGAAGCAATGTCCCGTGACCTACTATTAGAATCTCCTGTTGGTTCCATCACATCAAAACTAACAAAATACACCATATACAATATGAGTATATTTCATTAATACTAAGTAATAATAACACTTACTAATTGGGAAATTCATAAACCTAATATTGTAATTTAGATAATAGTTCACCAGCATTCATCCCACAACACAAAATTTTAAACCAACCAATAATAACAATTACTAATTGAGAAATCCATAAACCTAGCATTGCAATTCAGTTAATAGTCCACATACATGCATCCCACAACACAAAATTTTAAACCAAGCAATAATAACAATTACTAATTGGGAAATCCATAAACCTAGCATTGCAATTCAGTTAATAGTCCACATACATGCATCCCACAACACAAAAATTTACTTTCAAGTATGTTTATGTTATACAGTCATCCCAAACCATACAAAATTTTAGAACCAAGTATGTTTAAGTTATACAGTCATCCCAAACCATGCAAAAAAAAATTAAGTTTGTCCACATCAGAAATACATTCCAAATAGAAGTTAATCAATAACAAATATTTTAGTTCATAAATACTCAATCTGAGTTGGAAAAATCGTCTGCAACCCAATCAGCCCACATCTGGTCAGTAATTTGTTCTCGAAATAGATCCCAATCACCATTCTCCTACACATGATCCTCGCCATCAGAACTATCATCTTCAACATCATCATTTACTTGGTGAGGGGTAGATTGGGTACTATTACTATCTTCTTCAACCTCTTCATCCTCTTCATCAAGCCATCGTTCTTCTTCTTCAACATTATTTTGTGTAAGAATGTGGTTGTGCAATAGCACACATGCCAACACAATTCTTGCTTGTGTTTTGAAAGGATATTCTGATTGGTTTTTCAAGATCTTGAACCTTGACTTCAGGAGGCCAAATGAACGTTCAATCACATTTCTTAATTGTGAATGTCTCAGGTTAACCAATTCCTTTTTATCACTTGGTGACTGATCAATATTTCTCCACTCTTTTAGATGGTATCGAACATTTCGATATGGCCGTAAGAACCCTGCTTGGTTAGCATACCCAGCATCAACGAGATAATATTTACCTCGTGGCAGCACCAATTTTTCGTCACCATCTCTGTGCAATGTATTGTCTACGATTCGAGCATTTGATGCTGATCCTTCCCAATCAGAAAGAATGTAAGTATATTTCATGTCAAAGTCACAGACAGAAGGAATATTTTGGGAAATATCACCCTTCCTATCACGGAACCTCGGATGGTCGCTTAGATGCACCCACACAGGGATATGGGACCCATCTATGGCGCCGATGCAGTCCTTGAAATAAGGGTAAAATCTTCCTTCATTACTTGTTATTCGATGATGCACTGCGACACTTGGAGGTTTCAATAGTATTGGGTACAATTTAATGATTGCTCCTAATACAACGTTAAAGTACCTACTTACAGTCTCACTAGAATGTCCAAACTTGTGTGCAATGACGCGATTTTTAACATTGTGTCCTACTGTCTGTAGAAACATAACTAGTTGTTCATTCACTTGCACAGATCTGCTATCCCTCAATAGACCCTTCTCCATAATCAAATGACTTAACCTAAAAAAAGCCCTCTTGCTTAACCTTATTTGTTCTCGACAGGTTTTATCAGTGTGACTGATAATTCTCTCTGTTTCAATAATACCGCGTAGGGGTTCACAACGGTATGGCTCTTTCTTCAGATATTTTTTTATATACTGGTCTACTGCTATAACAACAACAGTCGCAGCAAAGATTATGATTTTCCTTCGCCTCTTGTAGCTGTCATCAAACTCCATTGTAAAAGTAAATCTACATTCAAATTAAACAAATAATAAACTGGTGCTATATAGAAGATTCAGTTACAAATCGGTGCTTTACAAGACTTAAGTTATAAGCACCAATTCTACATAGTGTAGTACATGGTACTATTGGCACACAAAATTCTTTCATTAATATAGACACAATCAAAATATCAATAGAGAACAAAGAATCATTCCCGTTTCAAGAAAAACATAATAGCCAGAATTGACCATTGCTCTTCATTAACAATAAACATTAATTTAAGTCAGGTAGAATAAACTGAATCAATTCAATATGATTCGGTTTTGATGTTAAGAAAATTATTCAGTTTTAATTCAGTTTCAATTTGTATAAGAACTCAAATCATAGCCCACATATAAGATGGAAAGTACATAATGCAGTGCAAAAAAACTTCCATTTTCATAACAAAATTCAAGAAATGGGTAAAGTGAATTGCAATTGCCTTATACCCTAAAAAGAAGTTGGGATAACAATTTATTAAGGCATGGGGATGCTCAGATTTTGTTTCTACACATAAACACACAAAGTTGGAAATCTGAATGTAGGGCCTCCTGATGCTTACCTCAATCAACTCTATTGCTACTTGGGTAAGTTTTGTTTGCCACCTGCACTGCTCTGAACCAGACGTCTGGTTGCCTGAATCTCAAATAAGGTCTGAGATTTTTTTCCCCACATACAACACCATTTCAAATTTAAAGATACAAATCAAAGACCCATTTGAAATATTTGTGGATATATACTAAACACATTCATCTGTAAAGACACAATACAACAGGGCACCCCAATAAAAGACAGCAAGGAGAGCACAACAAAGAAATAGCAAGAAAACATCCGTAAAAATGCAATGCAACAGATACCCCCAAAGTTCCCAATGAGGGTTTTTTCACCTAGGTTTTTCACCAAAGACACAATAAGTATGCACCTTAAGAACCTTGAATCCCACATACTTACAATCTTACCTTGTACATTAATTGATCCCCGATCCGTTCTAGGTTCATGCTAAACACCCCTCGACAAGATCCAAGTCAACCCAAAACAGTAGTAGGCCGACCATAAGGTCAAAAGTTAACCTAATCCGATGGAGTTCAGACTCTAGACATAGGTAGGTTGATGTCAGGTTAATAAGCTTTCAAAAGATAACAATGATTCAACAGCCAGATTCAACCCAATTAGAGAAATAGTGAAAATCTGGAAAATTAAATCAGAATATGCAAAATTGTAATGACTTTCAATCAAAGACTTGGATGAACCTAAAACTCAAATCGAGTTCAGTAAATCAGGCGTAGAGAACTTGCTGAAAATCCCAACTCAATCCAAGGGCTGAAAATGAGAATATCAGTCAATCCTAGTTGGACAAGGATCTGTGCACAAGAAGTTTTCAAGTTGAGTCTTAATTCAATATTTCAAGTCATTTAATGGAAGTTTTAAGGTTGAGTCTTAATTCAATATTTCAAGTCATTTATTTGTGTGCACAAGAAGTGAGAATGGTTTTGATTGCTAACATTTGCATTTAATGTCTACGTTCTCCTCTAATTCATGTGGAATTCTGGAGAGGAAGAGAACCAACTGATCCTGGGTGGCCAAGGTGATTTTTTAGTATGATCTTGAGTTGACCAGCATTCTCTCTATAAACTCCAAAGCAGAAGAACCAACTAATCCTGGGTGGCTCAAAGAGGATCCATCAAAGCTAATCTAAATCTGTCTAGACTCAGGGAATTCTTATTTAAGAGAAACAGTGCAAATCTCCATTGCTAGGCTGAGCAGCTACAAATATAAACCATGCCTTCAGTTTATTTTTATTTTCATTCTCCATGACCACACAGGAACTGGGTAATCTTCTTTGTTCAATTTGAACCTTATATAACAAACATTCACATGCTGCGACTTGATTTGCCTGTTGATTTGAACCCAACATTTCTTAAACTGGGTCTCTCTCTCTCTCTTCGCCTTCGCAGTTCCCGACTGCTTTCGAGCCACTCAAATCTTAAACGTGAGAAACTAAACACAGACTAAGAAGAAAGAAGAAGAAGAAGAAGAAGAAGAAGAAGAAGAAGAAGAAGAAGAAGAAGAAGAAGAAGAAGAAGAAGAAGAAGAAGAAAATCTACAAAAGTTGAAACCGAATTTCCATAATCTTAAGAACACACATACGAAGAAGAAAAAAAACATCATAAGAAGGGAAATCTCACCTTAAATCAAGCTTCGGTTTTGCAGATTCAAACCTCTGATTCGATCGTCTGATTTGGAAAGAGGGTAAACCCTAGATATAAAGTTTACAACCTGAAAAAATAGAAACCGAACTTCAATAATCTTAATAAAACACAAATTTAGGGCAAGAATACAAAGAAGAGGGGAAATCTCACCTTCAATCAACTCGGTTTTAGGCAATCTTCTCAGATGTGAGCATCTGTCATGGACGGAGGGTAAACGTGAGAAACCCTAAACACAGAAAAAGAAGAAGAAAAAGAGAAGGAAGAAAGAAGAAAAAGAAGAGGAAGAGGAAGAAGAATCCTCGAGCAGAAGACGAAGAAGAGGAGTAAGAAGAGGAATCAGAGGAAGAAGAAGAAGACTACCACGAAGAGAAATCTCACCTCCGTCTCTCTGTTTCAGGTAAAATCCGATCGACCTTCACTGTAAGAATCGCACGACTCCGAAAATTTTGATTCAGCATGAATCTATGTTTTTTATAGCAACCCTATAAACTGTGACTCAATCCTGGATTAACATATTGAGGTTAATCCGAATGAGTCATGGATTTTAGTTGAAATCCCTGATTCTACTGGCCACCACGACTCCGAATCGGCTTTTCACAAAAATGAGTCAAATGGTTTAAATTTAATGAGAAACTGATTCCATAGAATGTGATCCAACGGATAATTCGAACCAAACGCTCCCTTATTCTCCCCCTTCTTAGAATCCTACACTTCATCGGCTTATTGATTCATGGGGAGATATGAATGCCTCTTCTAAGCAACAACGTAAGGATATTTCTGGCCTTGCATCCTTCATATGTTGGTCTCTTTGGATGGTTCGAAATGATATGTTATTCAATGGTAAGGATCGCACTCCGTTGGAAGTTATTCAACTGGCCGAGTTTCACTTTCATGAGTTTAATGAGGCCCTTAGCTCTACTCAACAAAACGATTCTGAAACTCCTCCTCACAATGTCAGAATAGAAGAATGTTGGTCCCCTCCTAAGCATCGCTATTTTAAGCTGAATTCAAATGCATCTTTGACTAGTACGAAAGGTGGCCTCAGTTGTGTGATTCGTAACTGTGACAGAAATCCCATGGTAGCGGTGTCCATTCCAACTTCCTTCTCCTCTGTGCTTCAAGGAGAAGCATTGGCCCTTAGATATGTCCTTCTTTATTGCACTGTAGAATGTGGAATTATACTGCAAAGAGTTAATTACTTCCCTTACCACTAGTACTTCTCCCCCACCTTTTGAAGTGCTGAATATTGTTCACGACATTAAGCACTTAGTCTCTTTCTTTAGGAATTGTTCATTCCACCATATCTCCAGGTAGATTAACAGCGTGGCTAACTCGTTGGCTCGGAAGGCCTTGTCTTGTGCGTGTGAGACAACTTGGCCGAACTCCACTCCTTGGTTATCTGAAGCTTGTAATTTGGATACCTTGCGCTGGAGACACTTGAATAAATAATTCTATTTCCTACCAAAAAAAAAAATGAGATTGTATCTTTTTTTCTTGGGTAGAACATTAGATCATATCTAATCCATTTGAGAACTTGTTCTCAACAAATGGGGTCCTTTTCCACAACATTTTTGTGTTTTAACTTTCGATCCTTTTGGCTTAGTCCAATGGTAAGGTATGAATGTTGCAACTTGGTGGTCAAACGATCGAAACAGCTTCTCGACATTCTAGGGTTAAGATTATGTAGTTTTCATCACCCAGATCTCACACATGCGAGAGCCTTGTGCAACTGGTACACCTTTATTTACTTTTGATCCCTTTGGCCTTGAGCTCAGAAAACAGCATATGACATCAATGCATTGGGCTTCATATGGGCCACATTCGGCCCATATCTAAATGATGGGCTTGGGCAGTTGTCTCAAAATCCCATTAATACTCATACCCATATCCATATCCTCCTAGATATCATCTCATCCTCCTCTGCGATCAATGGTGACCCCAAGATAAATTCCGGTCTCTTCATCGGTGGTGGGTTTTGGTTTTATCTTCAGAGCAAAGAGGATTTTTCTCTAAAGCCAAATTGCAGGGACGGTCTCTCTCTCTCTCTCTCTCTCGCTCTCTCTTTCTCTTCTTCTTCGTCTTCACAGTCATCAGGAATGGCAGTCATACAGAGCAACGCATCATTGTTTACTACATCGACTGCCTCTGCATTTCTCACGGCGCCACGACCCCTTCTTCGTTTTCCTTCCTTCTTGAAGACCCACCAACCCAATTTGCTCTCTTCAACAACTATTGACAGACCCCTTTCCCTAAAACCAAGAAGAAAGCTACTCTGCGAATCCGCTTCCGGCAAGTACGTCAGACAAGACTATTTAGTGGTAATTTGATTACAGATTACGGCTGTGATGGTTCTTTTCTTTCTGCCTTGCCTTCTTCTGTATCAAATCTTTCTTTATTTCTTCATTGTTATGGTTTTGGGGGTTTGGGTTTTGGCAGAAGAAGCTGTCGGCCAAGGAGGTGGAGGAGCTGGTTAAGGGGGAAAGGACTGTACCTCTTATTGTTGATTTCTATGCGACATGGTGCGGCCCCTGCATTTTGATGGCTCAGGAGCTCGAAATGGTGCGTTTTCTCTCTTCTATCTCTCTCATTTGGAACCCATTGTTGATAGTATGTTTTTGCTTGCTTATTGCTATATAGAGCTATACACGGATAAAGTGAAGCACCAGTAGTTAAGGAGGAGATGATCTGTAATAATACTCTGCGTAAGTCAAAATAGTGGACTTGTATTTTCTTAATTACCTGAAATCATGTCCCAAAAAAAAAAAAAAAAAACCTCAAAGCTTGGAAGTTCAGTTTGGCTTCAATTCACCTTTAGGCTTCATGTCGTCGTGCTCTTAAAGAAAGATGGATAAAGAACTTGTGAAGAAGGCTGCTCTCGAAATACAAAATCTTTTCGAGCGGAAATTCCAAATAAAGTTTTAACTCTTTGGTAGGTTACCTAAAGAAAAGTTAATTCTTTACAGGAAAGTGGACTTGGAACCCCAGCTATTGATGTCAGTTCTGGTGTTAGAACCAGTGAAATTTAGTGTCTGGATTTGTTACTTTTAGGTGTCTGATTAAGGAGTGCATGATCATGATCCAATGCTTATTTTCTGCTGTCTGTGGAGCTCCAGGGGCAAGAAATTGACACAGACTTTACAATTATAGTTTTTTCCTTTCTCAAGCCCCACGTCTCCTCCTCTAAGCATATAAAGTGTCAAAATGTTTACAGGCAACATGAACAGAATCAATAGGACTGGAACTACCTTAAGTACTACCATTTCACAACATGGAGCTTTTTTGTCAGAAAACTCTAACTTCAGTAATCACTTTTCATTTTCTGGTTTAGAGGTGAACACCGATTTCATAGAATTCCCCACTCCCCCCCCCCCCCCCACCAAACCCAAAAAAAATATAAAAAAAATAATGATAATAAAAATAAAAATCTAAGCCCATTATGGGATTGCTTCAAGCAATACACCTATATTTGGGTCATGTTGTTGGTGCTCCTGTTACTAGTGCACACCAAAGGATCATCTACATGTTTGAATTGAGACATATGTAAGCAAGGTGGCATTTGCTTGAAAATGTTAACACATTTCCTTACCTTGACATCTTCCAAGTCCCGCAAGTTTCCTTTCTTCCTGGGTTGAGTGAGAACTGATAACCAGTATCGTGTAAATCTTACATATTCTCATCATAAAACTGCATCTTTTGTGCATACTAGTCAAAACAGAGAGTGTTATTAACTTCCCTTTTGTCTGTAAGTCCACAGTCTTAGGGGCTATCTTAGTAGATTTTTTCTATCTGATAGATTGTTATGTTTACAGCATATAGTTTTGGAAGCAAGGAAAGGTAATGATTTATACATTAACGATCAACGGCTTGTGATTTCTGTATTGTTTTCAATGCTTTGTTTTTCTTTAGATACTCTTATGGATGTGTCTAACATGGAACTAGCCTATTCCTCAGCAGATAATTATGCTGATACCACCATATAATTACACTATGAAATGAGATCCTTATGTATATGACCATTCTGAAGACTGAGTTTCTGTCTTCCTCATGACTATGATCTTCTGTGGGAGAGTTTTTTTTTTTCGGGTTTTTTTTTTTTTTGGGGGGGGAGGGGGGGAGGGTTAGCCTTGTGTGTATGCTTTGCTCTTGGGGTACTGGTTCGTTATCTTGTGCATTTTTCTCTGTACTTTGCATATGTACTAATACAATTTCCATTTTCCCATAAAAGAATTTATTCTTCTCAATATATTTCCTGAAAAAAATATTCTTTGAATTTAATGATGGGAGAACGTATCATTCCGTTAATCAATTTCATTAGAAGTCATTGACCTAGCAAGATGTTCAATTGCATACCATATCTTGAGCAAGTTTCTTTGTCTTTAAAGATATAAGAAGGCAGAATCTAGAAGCAGAGCAGTGATATAACTATATAACTATGTAAAATACTGTCCATATTCAGGTAGGAATGAACATTAAGGACTTATCTATTAGGGTGTCAAGATTACCATAAATTTCTCATATTGCGGGTGTAGCTTTTGAATGGAAATGGTCATTAGTTGGTTAAAAATATGTGCAGTTTTCTCATTTGCTGTGGGTCACTGTTCGCTGTGTAGGTGGCATCCAACTTTGTAGTCCAAGTGGAATATATCCAAAATTCAGTGTATAAGCCCACATGCTTGTTTGATAAATTTGCCTGGAACTTGTGTCCAGTAGCCTTGGAATATAGATGTAGCTTGTTTATCTCTTCTGGTCATATTCTACTGGGCAGGAAGGACCCTTTTTGTTAGTTGAAGGTCAAAAGGGACAACCTACATCCATAAACAGTTCTTTACTGATGATTATAAGTTTTTTTTTTTTTTTGGGGGGGGGGTGTGGGGGGAAGGCTTTAGACAAAGGATGGTGCTTCTGTCCACAAAGTACCAGAAACTGGGAAGATTTGTGATACACGGGGTTCTGTATATGTCTTATGGTGTAGCAACTGCTCAGTAAATGAAATGGGAAAAAAGTGAAAAACAATTCAGTTCTAGTCTTTATTAGACATTGATTACTTGTGTTGGGGGGTTACGATGTCTTGTATTCTGTCACTTGTGTTAATGGGCTGATTCCGAAGGGCTTTTAAGAGGCCTTGGGGCTTGGAGGAATTGGGCCACTTTGCACGATTATCTTCGTTACTGAGGCCTTGGTGAGCTAGTGGGTCCATGTAGGGGTTCGGGGGTGGTAGTCCATGAGGGAAATTTTCTTAGGGCTATATGGGTATTTCGGTAAACTACCTGTATAGGGTTTCACTATATATTTGTGGCGGGGGTTCTTTCTCTGTAATCAATCTGAGAGAGGTGCAAGGACAAGCTATTGTAACCTTGTTCTCCAGTGATAGTGAAGCATATCTCTCACTGTGGACATATGCAATCTTTCCGAATCACATAAATCCTTGTGTGCATTGTGTGATCGTTGTTGGCGATTTTCATTTGCTTCTTGCATCGTTTTAGGTTCTCATTTTCTACAACATGTAAAAGTGAAGCCGCAAAGGTGAGCGCTGTTTAGAATTTAGATGATCAGTGGCATAGTCTGTAACTCTGTATCGCAGATTGACATGGATGAGTTAAACATATTAAACAGAACTTCACCAAGACTGGATCTGACTTGCAGAGACTATCCGTTCTTGGTGATTTCAGGTTTATATTTCATAAGTCTGCTCGTGAGTATTGTCCGATTCCTTGTGTTTCTTGTGCAGGAATATTTGGCGATTTTTCCAATTCATAGGTTGGTACCAAGGGCCTTATATTATTTTTCATTCTCTAATTTTGTCCTCCTTAAAAATCTTCCATGTGTATACATGGTTTACATATCCTAATGGTAAACCATTCTGAGGTTTTACCGTACATCTCTTTCTCAACTGTCTTGTTTTCTGTGTATTGGATCTTGGTTTCTGAGTTACAACACCAGTAGACTGGTTGAATCAACTTCCTCAATTTTTCATGTTTCAATATCTCTATTATGTTTATTAGTCATTAACTTCAACAAGGCTGAGGAGTTTAGCCACTCTACAATGCATGAAGATTTTTAAAACTTTGGTGTTACGTTGGAAGTTCAGATGACAGATACTCTAGGTCTAAGACACTTCACATAATGAAGAGAAACAAAATTTAGATCTTTTCATTGGCTACTTTGAATATCTCTTTCTCTTGTAGTTTGACACTCGAGGTGACCAGTCACCTTGTGTATGAAGGTTTGCCTAGTCACCGAGGCATTGCCTTGATAACTCTTGATATGGTTCTAACAAGACATCATATACCTAAGTTGGTCTGGTTTTAACAATGTAACCTTGTTATGCATTTTATATTCTCTATACTCTTCCCTTGACAAAATTATTGGTCCACACAGATATGCTTACAGAAATATAGGAGGCATTACATATCATGGACTTGTTTTCTTACATTAATTGCATAATGCAGCTTGCGGTGGAATATGAGAGCAATGCATTGTTTGTCAAGGTTGAAACTGATGATGAGTATGACTTTGCTCGTGATATGCAGGTTATTCTTCACTTTATTTCATCCCCTTGTTTTTTCTTGTTCGTGGAAATTACTGTGTGAATTTAGTTGTGTTGGATTTGAAGATAAAAAACCCTTACAAGCTTCTGGTGCAGGTCCGAGGTTTACCAACTCTATATTTCATCAGTCCAGACCCAAATAAGGATGCAATCCGGACTGAAGGGCTGATTCCAGCTCAGATGATTAGGGATATCATTGACAATGAAATGTGAGAGAGGAAAGCTAAGCAACTCCAAAACCAGTTTCTAAATATGATCCTGAGATGGTGATGTAGCTTCAAAGGATCAATCTCGGTGCAGTTAACAGGCAGGGATCAACATAACAGGTGAGTGGAAAGCCTTTGCGACCTCAGAAGAGGTCCTTGCTGATTTTGGAGAGTGACCTCTCAAATATGATTGATATATCAAGCTCTAAATGAGGATGGGCTTTGTACGAATTTTGATACTTTGATTCCCTTTTGAATTTAGATACTTACTAACCTTAACATGTACACTAGTAATCCTTCTTCTCAAACCATGGTAAGATCATCTGTTTTTGTGCCTTCTCAATGG
Organism: Macadamia integrifolia; assembly: GCF_013358625.1. Lineage (NCBI taxonomy): Eukaryota > Viridiplantae > Streptophyta > Magnoliopsida > Proteales > Proteaceae > Macadamia > Macadamia integrifolia. The sequence continues at coordinate 33,116,052 of NC_056567.1, read as the reverse complement.
TTTAAGGAATTGGATTGAATTGGGTGGATCGGATCAGTATTGGTCGAGGCCAATCTCGATCCTGGGGAGATTCTCTGTTTCCTTGGATCGATACAGATGAATGGAAAAAAGGTTAAAAAAATCATTTGTTAAATGAAAACCAAGGGTATTTCTGTCCAATCCAGACTCATACAGCCAATCCGGATTGAGATTGAATCTGTATACAATAAAGGAACCCACAAGTAGTTATAGACTTAGGCTCACTTTGGTATTATTTTTGCTTTTTCCTTTTTTGTATATAAAAAATGTTTTTGCAGGTATTTGGTGTCATTTATGGCCGCTATCATCCGCAAAATTTTTTATCCGTTATGAACTAGACAACAAGTTGAGCCACCAAAGCCATTGACTTGACAATCTCCCTTTTGACTAGATTGTCACCACTCACAACTATGAGGATTACAAGTTGATGTTGTCAACTGTATGTACACTGCTTCCTCTCATCGAAAAAAAAATAAATAAATAAATGAAAAAAAAGGAAGAAAATGAAGAGAAGAAAAGAAAAGAAAAGAAAAGAAAAAGAAAAAAGAAGGCACACTGCTTCAGCTTTTGCTTATAAACAAATAACTATCTGACCTTTATTTGCAGCCTGAAATGAGGATTACAAGTTGATGCTGTTAAATGTAAAGAGCATAATTTTCACTGTTTTTATCATTTCATAATACAGTATCAATTTAAAATGCATCCTCAGAATATATACCAAAGGCAACCTCAATTTTATTTTTTATTTTTTATTTTTATGGAAAAAGGAAAAATTCATTAAATTAAAAAGTTCAGCATATTGAAGTTAGAGTTAGAGTTATAGAGTTTTTAATCTGCAGTTTTTTGTTCATAGCCATAGTGGCTATATATCTTAACAAGAGTACCAATTCATTGGTACGATTGAAACAAAAAATGGGTTTAAACAAAAAATTAGTAATACGGGGATAAGGCATTCCAAAGCCACGATTTGGTACTACTGTTTAAATGAAGACTTCCCAGGTCCACTGCTGCGCTCCATCTCTTCCACCTTCTACCCCTCCTTTTTAGCCTATTTTACCCCATAGAGAAGGCTTTGTTGCTTCAATCTTTTTTCCTTTCATCATATAATTGGTATAAAGTAAGACAATTTTATTTCTACCCAAAAAAGAAAATAGTTAAGTTTCCTTGAGTGATAACACTAGCCGTCCATCCAGATATATTTTTAAGAATAAGACAATGGACAATTAAAATGTATTAAATTCTAAATAACACGTATGGAGGTGATGTCATTTAGATCTCTTTATTCCATCCACTTCACTAATTTTAAATGTGACATATTCTTAAATTTATCAATTTTTTCCTTGAACACACTTCTGGACATCATTGAAGGAAAATGACCCCTCCTTTGCGCATTCACTTTATGACCCCTCCTTTGCACATTCACTTTAGTCATTTAAGGCATCTCGTTTGTGGCCTACTTTATTCATAGAGCGACTCATGAATGGAGAGTCTCTAAAAATCTTTGTGGGATTCTTCTCTTCCCCTTTCCTTTCTTTACCTCTATATTGTCCTATTGACAAATTAAGGCACCGTTTGATAACGTTTCTACCATTTCTGTCTAGAAATAGTAGAAAAGACTTTTCATGTTTCTGGAAACAAAAATGGATTTTTTGGTATTTGATAAATTTGTTTCTCGAACATTGTTTGCAGACATAATGCCACTAAAAAACCCAAAAGTATCATCGGATGCCCAAAAAGGAGAGAGGGATCTATTGCCTCTTTTTAGGTTTAAATAGTTGAGAGATTTATAGGGCACAACAACTATATTTTTCTCTCAAATTTATTTCTAGTTGTTTCTAGAATTATAAATAAACATAAATTTTGATTTATGTTTCTAGAAACGGATGAAATGGAACAACTTTATCAAACGCTTTTTAAGTTGTTTTTCCATTTCTAAGAACAAGAAAACGCAGAAATGACAGAAACAAAACGTTGTCAAATGGTGCCTAAGTGATTGCCCCATGCGGTCATGCCCCATTGGTTGGGTGTGAGGATTGCATCCTATGTTGGGGGCATGGTGATCCCTGCCTTTCTCTTTTAAACTAAAGCCATTTCCCTTTTATATTTACAGAATTCAAAAATGGTATAGAATTCCTCATGTTGCTAGTGTGGGGAGGAATATGCACGTCACACCAATGTTTGTTTTAGAAAAGGTATTTTTCACATGGTACTCACATATTCAAAACATGTGAGAAAAATAATAAAAAGTTCATGTGAGAGAGAAATTGAATTCCGATGTTGTGGGGAAGTTTTTTCCTTTCAAAAATACAGCGGCAAATGTTATCAATCGCATGTTTTTTTCTCCCATTTTGATGATAATAGAAATCTCATGTTATAAAGCATGAGACCCAAAATGTATTGATTGCCCACTCGATCCATAGATGTAAGCTACGACATTGTACTGCTATCACATCTCAAATGACAAAGTGCCATATGTCTTAATCGTGTTGAATCGTTTTATGCTAACATGACATCAGCCATCAGCCACCTAAATTTATAGATGGGAGGGGAATCACTGCTGAACTGTATGGTCCAAAACTGACGTGGGGGTCAATAAAAACACGTAGGATAATCCAATAAACATAGAATTTTCATCTTACGAGGGACCACAACAATTATTTTATCCTTCATATGTCTAGGTACAGGTGCCACATAACGTGACAGCCTTCTTTCTTCAAACATATATATATTTATATATATATCTATATATAGTTGGTGAAGTGGAGCCCTATACTTTTAATCGCTGAATGAGAATGCCTTTCCAAGTTAATCGATATGTGCATCCATGAAAACAAGGGAGTGATGGTCGCCCACTAGAGACATCAACATCTTGCTTATATTAATTGTTTGGTAATATAACTACTCTTCTAGGTTAAATAATCATAATTATTTGACTTAATTATGCATGCGGGGTATGTCCTATTAATTAATTTTCATTTTTTTTTCCAAAGAGTTATTATCTCCAACAGAAAAAAGTTCTGATTAAGCTACAGCTCTTGCAAGAACTCCAGGAGATAGATCTTTTAAATACAAATTTTTTCAATAATAAAATTGATTTTCGATTCAGATACATTCAATTGGATTTAAAGCATGGAATGATGAATTGATGGATGTTTTGGATTTTGTGGGAGGAACCAAAGAAGCCCGCCACCGCATACTGTTATGGCTGCTGGATGGCTTTGACTAGTTGCTAAAACCAACTTTTCATAATCATTTATTAATTCCTTTTTTAATTTTCTCATCCATTCTATAATTTGAGTTCTGAAATATAAGTTTGAGACAGGATTGAAATAAATGAAAGCCGCCACACACTATGATATCATACATGTCTTGATTCAACATTCCCCTACGCCCAAACACAAAGGGGTGGGGGTTGAAATGATCATCGGATCCCTCCTGTTGGATTGAGGGTCGTAATCTTGGGATTGCTTTGGGTTTGAAAATTTTATTTATTTATTTATTTATTTTTTAATTAGTTTTTATTATCATTTTACCCTTGGGTCATACCACCCCTATTGGGTCCTGTGCTGGTGCAAAGTGGACACACAGTCTGACTCAAACCCTTCCTCTATTAATAATATATCATTTATCAGATGCCAATTAATTATAAACAATAGCTATGAATCTTTTGGGTAAAAGATCGTTACCTTGTTGCGTGGCTTTGTATCAGCACGGGGCCAATGAGAGTGTGCAGAGAATGATTTTGGACTCTCACACTCAAAATAATAATGATTACAAAAAGAAAAAAAAAAAAAACTTGTAACTTGGGATTGAATTAGTATCTCAATACATTCTTCCTCTTCACACTTGCCAGTCTTATCTTCTTCCATTCATCTACAGTTACAAGATCTGGAGAGGGTTTCTTGAAGGACAACGTGACCTCAATGTAGAACATCAATAGCGATAGGATTTTCGCCTTTCATGAAGGATAGAAAATCATTTTATCCCTCATATGATACACACATATGCTCATTGTTTGCCTAAATAAGGTCATTTAATATATATATATATATATATATTTTGCTAATGATAGGTATCTAGGCCTTCGGCTTGACTAGTCTCGTGGGCCTATATTGACCCCACAACTGCATGAATCGGGTCATACCAGGGTTGAATGAGAACCATTCAACTTTCACTGAAAGCAGTAAATAACACTAAATACTCATATGTGAGTGGCCCAAAGTATGCAAGGTCATTTAATAATTTTACAGGTATAAGATTCTTTTATGGATGTGGTGAGAGCTTTCTCATTGTAGTCACTTTCCTACCATATGGCATGATCAAGATGATTCTTAAATTTCGTAAAATGGATGTACCTACTCAAATGTTACATTTCGACCCAAAGTTTATGAAGTGGATTAGAATTTCAAAAGATCTTGAAAACCAGTGGATAGTACTAGCTAGGTAGACAGGAGTACTATGCATGGGCATACATAAAGAAAAATATTAATCAAATTTTAAAGGTGTAGGCTCTCCTTACGTTACTCGTCTGTTTCCCAAGTAATGGAAATTATATCCTTTCTAACTTAAAAAAAAAAAAGAAAATTTTATCCATGGAGGTGGAGGGTAAGGGTAAGGGTAAGGGTAGGAGTAAGGGCAAGAGGCCTATCCCTACCCTGGCAGAGAGGGTAAGGAAAAAGCTAATTCTGTACCCACTCCGGTCCTTTGCCACCTCTATTTGCTTTGTTTTATTATTATTTATTTTTAAATTGGGGTTTTAACTGATTTACCCTTGGTTTTTACCATTCCTTATATGATACCATGTCAAGGTTAGTGATATCGATACGGAATGCCCATAGTAACTAATACATCGAAGGATTAGGATCGAGGTGCTAGATAAGTATCAATGAGGGTTTTGTGTTACTTTCTCTCTCCTATTTTGTGTCAGTTTCTTTCTTCAGTGGTACCTCTCCGTCACCAGAGGAGAATCCAAGTCCTACATCAATTAAATCAAATCATGCTTGTAGAAAAGACTTAGATCTTCTTCAACTGTTGGGCATCCCAACATGCATTTGATGGTTGAGACAACCTACGAGCGTACAAATGTGTGTTCAAGTGCTCCCAATCATCGGCCACCTCATTGAGCATCCCAATTCCTGGAGAAGATCTGAATCTTGCGAGACATAGGAAAATGATATTTACTTCCTTTATGAGTCATGTTTATCGGTCATGCTTGTGCAACACATCCTCCTACCAAATTAAAAAAAAAAAAAGAGCTTGTGCAACATATCCTAGTGTGGGGCTGGGCCTAATAATTAGAATACTAAGTCAGATCTAGATGAGCAAATATATGCAAATTTGGACGTAAAGTTTGACCCCTTGACCCCTCCTGGTCTCGCAGTAATGATCATCATTCATCGAATTAATCAGCTTAATAATAAGATTAATTAAAATTGAGAGATCATTAGAGGGTGCTCCAAATACCTTTTTTTAGTTTTCCTATTGAGAATTGAGAGATCCCTTTTGATCCCTCTGGATTCTCTCTTCTTTAAAAACCACTTTCCCTAAAAGGAAGAAACCAAAGTAGAGGTCACGAAGAGGAACAAAATTTGCATTCAACTTCAACGCTTTTTACACTGGAAAGGCCAAGATAGGTTCCAAACAAGGTAGGACCCGACATTCTTCTCAACTTTCTCTGTTCTTCGTCTCCAAATCTTCTCTATTTATTCACTTAAATTTCCCTCTTTTCTTCCACAAATTCAAGAAATCCTTCTTCAGTTCAAGATTTCATTTCCTCCTCAACTGTGCGAATACTACAATAATGTCTACATGCTGGTGTCGCCGGTTCACTCCCGGCGGTGCCGAGCGTCTCCTTCGGCCTACGCTTCGGAAACCGTATCGTGGGATCGCGATTTCACCGTCTCTGATTAATCAAAGACGGAAGATCGATCTGAGATCGGAAAGATGGAATAGGCAGAGATTATTGATTGTGAAATCAATCGGATCAGAAAGCTTAAGCGAGGGGAATTGCACTCCGTGTTTGCACGGTGTGGAGGAGAAAAAAGAGTCGGTGAAGCAAAGCAGCATCGTCGAGAAGGAGGAGGATGGTCGGCGGCGTCGAGATCGTGATCGGACGGTGGAAGTGTTGGTGGCAGCGACGGCGACGGTGGTTTTGGGAGTAGGAAATAGGGTTCTCTACAAGCTCGCTCTCGTCCCTCTCAAGCACTACCCTTTCTTTCTCGCTCAGCTCGCCACGTTCGGGTAACTTTTTACTTTCTCAGAACTTTAGAGCTCTTACAGCCTTTGGATTAGAACTTTAGAAAAGAGGAACATTAAAGATTCTGATTCAACGTTGCATAGTAGAAGACTATTCTAATTTCCATACGTCTTCGTATGAGGGTAACCTCAAGTGAGGTACTATCTTATAGCCGTCAGATTTGACTAAGTTCGGGGATCCCAATCCGACATTTTTTTTTGGCTTACAGATAATGTAAATCCCTTGGACTTCCTTTTGAATCGGTGGGGCCCACACTAAGCCCAATTTCGACCGTTCGATGTCCGTGTACGGAAGCGACACATCGAATCGGTGGAGGAAGAATCTACTTTGTAGATTGTCTGCGGCGTGTCATGTATGGGACCCACTTGAATTTTTCTCCAGAGCTTTGCGGCACGTTTTTTTATTTTTATTTTTTATTCCCCTTTGGAAAGTAACACTTGCCCTTGCCTTTGTTTATGTTGTCATATTCATATTTCAATGGTTGTTGAAGGGAATTTACATTATTTGCCATTACTAAAAATATTATTGTATGGAAACCCCAAAACTAGAATTAATAGATCGACCATTACTAACCGAGACCGACTACTCATGTTTTAAGCATTGATTGATTTTGTTGTGTTCCCGGTCCCCACACACGAATGAATGAAAATTAACTGGTTCAAAAAAATCTGGCCCAGCTGGTTCAGCCAGCTTCCCTGGTCATGGTTTCAAGTATCGGTATTGTATCGGCTGTATTGTTTCAGTATCAGTATAATGATACCTGACTGATCTGGATCGGTTATCTGTATCATTTTAAAGCCAAAAGTGGCTGATACTCACCGATCCAGTCCGAATCGGTATTGTATTGGTCTCGGCTGAGACCAATACTGTTACCGATACCTAAATCCTTGAGTGGGGTTGATAAAACAGTATCTGGCTAGCTGTTTCAAATTTGGAGGTGTTAACATGGTTTAAGTTCAAGATATGTATTGGTCGATGCTGATATGGACAGTTTTGCCCATATTTTTCTTTAAAATCAGATTTTTAAATTGTTTTTACCCTTGGCCTGTACCATTAAATTAATACCGGATGAGTCAGGAATGGCCGAAACTGATACAGAACTGCCAATTTGGTCAATCTGATACCGATTCGTAGAACCATGTGTCTTAAAAAAAAAAAAGGAGAAGACTGAAAACGATCTAAGATTGGAGACTTGAAGTGGCGACCTTTGATCAAGGTTATGAAAATCGGGATCAGGGATTGAATCGGTTGGTACTGATTCGATTCAAATCAGATCAGAATCATTCTCAGAAACCCTAGAGTTGGCCCTCAGATCTGAAAACCCAGCGATCTGGTGAGAAAGAACATAAAGTTGGGCGGATCGGAACATCTATGATGGGTATCGGCCATGTGCGATTCAACCGATCCGATTCTGATTTTTGAAAAAATGACTTTGAGTGCTTATGGGGTAATAGTAATTATGGCTGAAAACACAGAGAAATGATCAGCACCAAGTGGTTGATATGTAATCCAGTGAGTTGAGTTAGATTGCTTGATCAATCATCAGTCACTATGACTAAGAAGTGTGCATGATTAAGTAATGTAAGGGACATGTTTGAATGCAGAAATTTATCTGTCAAAGTATCATTACCTTTTTGATTTCTTGAAAATCCTAAAAAGGTTTCCATTGTAATTCCTGTGCTTATTTTCTTATTTGAAATGTGCACAATTTGTTCAAAGTTTCCTAGTGAACTCTTTCAAACTAGATGAAAGAATTAGAGTTTCTTGCTTTGGAACAGGCAATAAGTGACTTTGTTTAATATGATTTTCTTATGGCAGCTGCCTTATTTTTAAATGAAAGGATAAAGGAAGGATGTCCTATGTTGAGGCAGGAACATTTCAGACAGGGAAGAGGAAGGTCTAATTTTCCAGGGGCATGCAAATTAGGGAAGAAAATGATCCAAAAAGATGTAAACTCTTTTGGATTCAAATCAAGCTGGTTTTCCTACCTGACGGGGCACTGGAATGTATCCCATCTTGTGGAAATCCATGTTCATGCGCCCTGTTTGCATTTGAATACATGCTTTTTTGAATCCGTACACTAATAAGTGAAATATCATCTGTTAACTATTTGATCCCCCTCCCCCCACCCCAATCATAATGCTAGAAAAGTTTAATGCTTGGGAAAAAGATGGGATTGAAGGGGAGAACTAAGACAAGAAAGAAAGAACAGACTGTAGGATCCCCCCTCCCCCTTCTTTTTTGGTGGTGGTGGACCAGTGGTGTGTGGGGGGTGGGTGTGGTTGAGGGATGATGAGGTGGTGGAGTTGGGGAACTATTCCCACCTTTTCTTTTTGTATCAATATTATTAAAACCAACCTCAACTACATTCCGGTTACTAAGAATAATTCTTTACCTTCACATCTTTACAGTTTTAAATGACATTAAACACAAACATTGTTTATCTCAACTACAGAAACTAGTATTGTAGAACTGACACCAATATATTAGTATTAGTGGAATAACAAAATGATAAAAGACATGGTGGAAGGATCACAATCTTGTCTAATCCATCCACCAGTTATTTTGCTTTTATGCCATATATAAACCATTTTGGTGATCTCAGAATCGTGTGCCAAAATTTGTTGTCATATGAGCTATTTGAGTTCTTCCTCAAAGTCAAAGGTCATAATGTCTGTCTGGGTTCACTTATAAATTTCTTATTTTCAGATATGTGCTGGTGTACTTTTCTGTATTGTATGCCCGCTATCATGCTGGCATTGTAACTGATGAGATGCTTTCCTTGCCAAAAACTCCATTTCTACTTGTTGGTCTGTTTGAGGCTCTTGCTGCGGCTTCTGGAATGGCAGCTGGAGGTAAAACATATTAGGTCTTCACTAATCTAGTTCAATTGCCTTTATTGCATGGCCGTGTGTTTCTAGTCATACTGTAGACCAATTGAATCTGAGAATTGTAGCTTTTTCTTGTTTTATTCGTTTCCAAAGATCGATTGTCTCTTTTGAGTGATTTTCTTGTAGTTGCATTTCATTAGTATTTCCATCATACCATCACATTGGCCCTCATATCAGAGTTTTGTTCCTTGTGAGATTGAAGATTATATTCATGTCTTAATAAAATAAGGGAGATACTTTTTAATTATTTTCAAATGCCTTAGGTTTACGTTTCTTCTATATTTTGGTTTGATACTGTGTAAAAAATTTTCAAGCAATGATTCGTGATGTAGGTTTTGGCTTTGATGTGTCTGATTCAATAATGTTATCAGATGAGTTAGAAATGTATTCTCCCTTTGTTCAGTACCGACATTTCCTTTCTGTTTTATTGTCTAGAATGATATCCAGACTTAAAATTTCACATATTTTCAAATGGTATCCTCCTTTTCTTTGTTTATTTGGGTCTTTTTTACTTGATCTTTTCATTTTCCCTTTCTTGAACAGCTGTACTTTCTGGGGCATCCATTCCAATATTGTCTCAGGTATTATCTTTGGTCTTTTTGAGATTTTTCTTTCCCATCCTGGGATTGATTTTTGTACAAGTGAAGATCCTGTGGTATGCCAAATGTTATGTTCCCAAGTTGTTCTAGTTTGACACTTTGACCCATGGGAGGATGAAATAGTATAGTTTTGTAGTTTCTCCCATGGAAAAATATGTGTTTGGTTTCTAGTTTTCTTTTCATCGCCTTCACTATGTTTAAGTAGTAATATTGGAATTATTTTGGTTCTTTACTTTTCCCTGCAGACCTTTCTTGTGTGGCAGCTTCTCTTGTCAGCTATTTTCCTTGGGAGAAAATATAGATTCAATCAAATTCTTGGATGCTTTCTTGTCTCTGTTGGTGTAATAATAACTGTTGCAAGGTAAACTTTTCTGGTAGTGTCATCCCTTGAATTTTAGTTCAAATCTGGGCTTTGCCCATAATAAACTATATTTTCAATGATCTATTATGTTCTTGAGTATATATTATTACGTTTTTCATATGCCAGGAGCCTAAAATGGGTACTCGTAATAACTGTGGTCGTAGCTTCATTGTGCATGCTTTTTTGGAGTTTCAGATTTATTATTTTGAAATTTCACTCTAAATGTTTTCTACACTGTAGAGTTCAGTTTCTTGAGAAGATATTCCATCTTGGATGCGATCAATGATTGAAAAAAAGGGGGCATACCCAGTGCCCGAGGCTTCTGCCACTGCATGGTCTGGGGAGGGTCATAATGTATGAAATAGATGATAAAGAAAAGTTATAAGGAACAGAAATAGATGTTTCATGTTTGGTATAGTTTTGTAGCATGTTAGAGGAAAAGAAATATCATCTGAAAAATGAAATAGTTAGAGCTTGTAGCTGTATAATCCTGTATATTGTTGGTTTTCTCAAAGATCATGGAATTGAGAAGGCCTGAAACCATAGGGTCATAATTGAAACCCACAACTGTCTAGGTGGCTTAAGTGCATTCATTCCTAGTTGTTGTTTCTCCTAGGATGTTATTTTGGCATTAGCAGAGAGCTACATGAAGATGTGGAACTATAAGATGTTCAATGGTGGGTCTCTTACTGCATTTGTAATTAAAGTTAAGGGGAAAAGAATGCTATCTGGTTGTGTGGCCCTGCACCCTGACACAGAGTTGAGCGAAATGATGGCCCTGCCCTGTGAAATACAACATACCCACCCCTTGTTGATGCCCCTGCGTGCCCCCTCATTGGCCCCCATGCCAGTGTAGTGGCCATGCGACCAGGTAGCGTTCTTCGCTGAAGTCAATAAATCTTAAAAATGATACTTTCAATTTCTCTTCTGCAGATATAAGCCTTCATTTTATTTATTTATTTATTTATTTTTTATGGTAAGAGTTTGTTATTTTCTTATTTACTGATTTCTTCTATGTCCACTTTGTGCTACTTAAAAATAGGAATATGAAAGTTCAGATTCATTGTTATGCACTAAAAATAATCTAAGACTTTCTCTTACAAAAAGCAATTTATTAAAAGCATACAAGAACTTCACACTGCTTGGGGTAGAGACACTCCACAAGAAAAAAAGGGGGGTGGGGAGGGGGAAAAGAAAGAAGAAAAAGGCAACAAAAATGAAAAAGAAAAGAGAATCAATCAAACACCCACAATACAATCCTCTTCTGAAAAACTCCTCATCTAATAAATATGAAACAGGTACCTTTGAAATTGTTTTAACCGTTGGCCATGATATTAGAGATTTTGGTCTCAAACTGTCATCCATTAGTGTATTTTAAGTAATGATTCAAAACAAAAAGTTATCTAGTGTGGTAGGTAAGTTCCCAAGTCATTTATTAGAGAACAAGCCTCTGATGCTAACAATAGTTTTGCAAAGGGATTGGCATCTGGACTTCACTGGATTTTTCCACTATTGCATGTTGTTGGCTTTGAGATGGAAACAAGCCCCGACTCTTTCCCATGCAAGAAATAGGGTGATCAATCAGAGTTTTCATTTGATTTGACAGTTCAGAAATTTCCTTTAAATGGCCACTGAATATATGTTGTGAAACATTTAAAATTACAAGTCATGATATATGTGTGGATTATCCATCTCTGTTGACGTGCAGTGGATCTGGCGGTGGTCTTTCACTGAAAGATGCTGGAATCTTTTGGGCACTTCTGATGATTACATCCTTTTTGTTTCAAGCTGGTGATACAGTGTTGAAGGTTGCTAACATTCTGAAAGGATTTGAAAGTTTTCTAATATTTCAGGCTTTCGAGAGTTAAGTTTCTTATAATGACTTACATTCTCTCAATTGCAGGAAGTTATTTTCTTGGATGCTCGTAAACGGTTAAAAGTATGCATACTGACACTTTGTCACCAATGAAGTTATAGTTTCCCAATCTCGTGCTAACTTTATTGTTTGTATGCTTGTTATATTCATTGCTTCTTTATCTACTTACATATTGGAATATCAAGTAATGGCCATATATTCATTGTAGGGTGGTTCTGTAGATCTTTTTGTTGTGAATTCCTATGGATCTGGTTTCCAAGTAAGCATATTTTCTAATATTCTTAGCTGACATTCTTATGTAGTTTCAGTGTGAAATCTGAGAGCTTGATGTGTTTGTTTTTATCAATCAGGCACTGTTTATATGCCTTCTGCTACCTTTTCTATCGAAGTTATGGGGTGTTCCATTCCTTCAACTGCCAAGCTATCTCAGAGATGGAGCAGCATGTTTCCTAAACATCGGTACTTTATCAACTGGTATGCGATATTAACCATATATAATCTTCTCTTCAATAGTTCAATTACTTTGTGCTTTGAGACCAAAGTTTATTTCTTTTCTCAACTAACCTAGAAATGTGAAATATAGAGACTAATAAAATTTTCATAAATCCAGTCCAATTCAATCCAATCATTATTTTCCAAAGAATGGAATCCAAAGCCTGCAATGATGTTCTTGGGGCCCATTAAATCCACCTTGTTCCAATAATTTGGCTGGTAGTTACTTTGGTATCTGTGTTCAGTCAAGAGACCAAGAAATAACCAAAAAGCTTGGAGGAAAGAAAAATATCCAATACATAATTTTCACAAAGGATTTATTTATTCAATGAAAACTGACACGTGGTTGATCCATTAAATTTACATCTATTTAGAAAAGAAAGAAAATAAAATGCCATCTTACGAAAAATTTATGGTGAAAAAAGTCTCGCATAAACCAATCTCTTATGGAGGTGATTGTAAAACCATCTCATCAATGTGAAGGCTTGTTTCTCCATGGGAACATTCTTTAATTTGAAGGGAAATCATGAGAATACAGATTAAACATCACCAGTCTTACCGTGATAAACATAGCATGGCTGCTCTAGTAGAAAGTCCACTGGGGGTGAGATGAGCTGTGAGTTGTGCAGAAAATCTTACCATATCCCATGGCAAAGCTCCAATGATGTGACACTGAATGGCTATAAGCGAAGTTCAAAGGTAAAAGTAAGGTGAAAGTAAAGCGTTTTGAAGGATAAAAGGGAGTTGGTGAAGAACATATAGTTACTAGGATCCAGATTCTAAAACCCTTTTCAAAAGAATTGGACGCACTAAGATGTTATATAAAAATTCAATGTTCTAAGGAGAAGCTCATGGCCTGTAAGGTCCTTGAGGAAAGCAAGTTCTTGAAGGGTCCACGTATAGGATGAGAAGTATGAGTGTTTATTTTTTTGGTGAAAGGAACTAGATCATAGAGAATTAGGGAATTTAAGCTTAATTTTTATGGTTTTTTTGGGTGACCAGGACTTTGAGCTATAGGTACTACACCTCACAGCAATTCTGTCAGGGAAATGGAGGTGGGGAAATCATAGAATATCAACAATTCAGACTAAAGGCACAAGGAAATTTCCCTTTTCTAAGGCTTTAATCATCACCAGAGGCGAAGGAACGGTCTGCAAATTGACAGAGAACAAATCTCTAGGGTAAAATGCATTGACTAACAGTCTTGCCTGGCAATTTATAGTGTCAACAAGCAACAATGAGAATGGTCAATACAAATATGGCTAAGTCACGAATATAAAAAAAATTTGAGTAAGAATTATTTTTAAAATACTTTTGGTGGCTCCGTAGAGAGCAAATAAAGTCACCAAAACATGCCTAATTAACCAAGAAAAATGGTAGTAAAAGACACTTGGGGCTTCCAACTAGCTTGACACGACTGTTCTGCCAACCCTTTCAGTTCAGTAGGTGGAAGTTAATTTTCTCATCTGGCAGTTATGTAGCATTCCCATTGAACCACTCGATATATGTAAATCTCTCAATACCTATTCATCTTTACCCAGATGATGATTGGCATTCAGATGAGCTTGATTGACTTTTACCTTTAGTTATTTATTCCTTATTCATTTCTCTCATGAAACTATAAGAAGTGGGGAACTTTTTCCATGTTGAACTTCCATATGTGGAAAGAAATCATTTGGTTGCATGGGTCTCATTGGATGCAGGATGCGAAGGGGCACCGTGGCTGCCATTGCTGTTTGTAATTGTTAATATGGGCTTCAACATATCACTGCTACACCTCCTGAAGATCTCTTCTGCTGTGGTTTCTTGCCTCGCGTCCACTTTTTCAGGTATTTACTTTATCCACCAGCTGAATGAAACATTCATGACTGCTAACATGAAATAAACTAAAGAAAATATGAACATCCGGCTCATTGTCTTGGGGGATCGATGACATAGTGGTCAAGCAAGTCAGGAAGGGCTGTAAACGACTCTATTTCACCTGAGTTTTGCCCAGTTTGGCTTGTGTTCATCACTCTGGGACTGAGCGGTTTATGCTTGTGAAAATATTGATTTGCGGGGCTCTGGTTCCCCTTTAGATTTTGATGGTTTAGGTCTGGGCTAGGCGCAGCTTGGTGTGGCTCACATAAGCCCATCGAACACTAGGTTGATTCAAGCCCAAAGCTGAAAGCCCATGAAATAAAACTGCTGAACTTCAAAACTCTTGGGATTTCAACTAGTATAGATACTTTATCATTACTTTGGAAAACATAATATGTTAGAATATATATGCTATTTATACATGAACATAATATATCAGAATAGCATGTAGTACATACAGTTGATTAAATGAGCTGAACTTGTTAATGAGCCAAGCCGAAAACATGCTTCACTCAGATTCTTTTAGCTAATGAGCTTAATATGAGGCCTAGTTGGCTGCAAAGTGCAAAACAAATCTTTAGGCTTGGCTTGCTGAAACAAAGCCAACAGTGGGCTGAGTTCCATTACAGGGAGAGCTGGCATGCGTCAGTGTCCATGCAAGGAAGTAAATTCTGCACCTATTTTAGGCTATTCATCCAAAGGTTTATCAGTTCACATTATCAGTGAGTGTTCTGATAGCACAAATCTAAATTTTCTATAAACTATGGTTGTATATGCGATATCCCCCTAAGTATGCCCAACTCAGGTCAACTCAGGTCAGCCTTATCCCAACTACATGGGGTCGGCTACATGGATCTTTTTCACCAATCAGATCTATTCAAAGCCATACTTGTTACAAGTCCTAAGCTATGCATGTCTTTTCTCACCACTTCTAGAGTCATTATGCCTATCTTTGGCTCCTATAGGTTCTTTAATTTGAAACAAATCACCCTTCTTACTTGGGTATTCAAAGGCTTCTGTTGCATGTGTCTATGCCATTCCCCGAGTATGCCCATAATTCCATACTCAATGGATGGAAATTTATTTATTTAGAAAACTCCCTATGGTCACACCAATAATACACTTAAAAACAGAAACGACAATGCATCGAAATATTACTGTAACTAGAAATAGAAGAAATATATCTACTGTTATGTCCATAAAGGTGAGACCCATGACCTTTCATGGGCACTCCTATTTTGTTTTATTATTAGCAGTTTGGTTCAGTGAAACTAGTCTCATATGACACTTTTTGAAATATATACCCATTCCAATCCAGCTTCACCATGGACTTCTTTGCGTAAAGCTGATATCTTTGGATGTGTTCCCTATTTTATGCAAGTGGATCAGCTAATAT
>NC_056567.1:33093912-33100283 GCF_013358625.1 Macadamia integrifolia | reverse complement strand
CCCCCCCCCCCCCCCCCCCCTCTTAAACTCATATTTAATCCTTGGGCTATTCATCCAAAGGTTTTATATTTGGTAAGTGTTATGATAGTGCAAATTTAAATTTTCTATAAACTATGGTTATATATGCAATATTCCCCCCAATTATGCCCAATTCAGCTCAACTCAGCCTTATCCCAACTAAATAGGTTGGCTACATGGATCCTTTTCTCCAGTCAGCACTATTCAAATCCATGTTACAAGTTCTAAGCTATGCATTTCTTTCCAGACAACTTCTCTTAATAGTCATTATGCCTATCCTTTGGCTTTTTTAGCTTCTTTATTTTGAATCAAATCGCCCCTTCTTCGTACTTGAGCATGCAAAGGCTTTCGTTGCACATATCTATGCCATTCCCCCAAGTTTGCCCATATAATCCATACTCAATGAATGGATATTTATTTATAAAAAACTCCCTATGGTTACACCAATAATACTTAAAAACAGAAAACAATGACACAATGCATTGAAATATAATTGCAACTAGAAATAGAAGAAATATATCTACTGTTATGTCCAAAAAGGTGAGAGCCACCCTGTCATGGGCACTCCATTTTGTTTTATCTTCTTCGTACTTGAGCATGCAAAGGCTTTCGTTGCACATATCTATGCCATTCCCCCAAGTTTGCCCATATAATCCATACTCAATGAATGGATATTTATTTATAAAAAACTCCCTATGGTTACACCAATAATACTTAAAAACAGAAAACAATGACACAATGCATTGAAATATAATTGCAACTAGAAATAGAAGAAATATATCTACTGTCATGTCCAAAAAGGTGAGAGCCACCCTGTCATGGGCACTCCATTTTGTTTTATCTTTGGCAGTTTGGTTCAATGAAACTAGTCTCATACTGTTTGACATATATACTCATTCCAATCCAACTTCTCCACGGTTTGCTTTGCTTAAAGATGATATCTTTGGATGTGTTCCCTGTTTTATGCAAGTGGATCAGGTAATATACTTTTTTTCCCCCTTAAATATATATTTAATTCTTTGGACTTCACTTTCCATCATTTGAAAAATCTATAAAGTGTTTCTCTGTCCACAATTATTTATTCATAGTCATAGTCATTCCTACTTATTTCAAAGATTAGTAACGTACCAAGTGGGAAAAAGTTTATTTTGGTGGATAGATTGTTTTAATAGCTTTATACTGTTTTAAAAAGTAGATAGAATTCAATATACGTCTTGGGAAAGAGATCCCAATGCAGGTGACATAAGAATTGCTTCCCTTTTTGATACTTTTCTCAGACACCATGTGGGTCCTTATTGAATGAAACTGTTTCCCACACCGTGATTGGTGTAGTAAATTTTCCCATGCCGGGCGTGGAAAACCCATGCCCATAAGTTAAGAAAAAGTTTGCTCCTTTGGATTTTTGATTGATATGATAACGGATCAACAGCATAATGACTAACCATAAAGACCTTGCTAGCCTCTCTCTCTCTCTCTGGGTCAGCCTCCCCTAAGAGGCCCTTAGGACTTGGATGGGCTAATAGTTTATGTTGAGTTAGCTAATCAGGACAAGGTCCATGCTAGCCTAGAGTGTGTGTGTGTGTTGGTGATGCCCCAGTAATAAGTTCACCTCACAATAGGATTGAAAAGGCAAGAGGAAATGTGGGGGTGCACTCATAAATCATGAATGATGAAGAGGGCAGGGGGTGGACGTTATGACTTAAGACCTTTCATTAAGAAAATGGCCACCACCATTGCCTTGATGGGGCGATGTGAAGATGTTGAGACCTGAAGGAAGAGTGGGGAACGAAGACGTCAGAGGCAAGGGTCAATGCAGTTAACCTGGTCTGGTCTTAAAATCCCCGAATAAAGAAAGAACTACACATGGAGTGGAGGGAAGACCTCATGCAATGGAGCACCCAGCACTTTCATTGGCCATCCGTGCCCTCTTGATGGTTAAATACAAAATAAATGATAAATGAATGGAATATTAAATAAGAAATGGGAAAAGGGTTCTATGACCGACTGAGGACTCTCTCTCTCTCTCTCTCTCAAGAAATGATCACTTTACCTTCTATGCTTGAAACCATTTTGCTTTTCCTTATTGGTGCGTTCCTCATGCCGCTTGCTCAGAACTCTCATCTAAAAAATCAAGGAGAAAATTTTCTTTAGAAGGAAGAATTTCTTCATCCAAGGTGATTCAACATTTCAATTGGACTGCTGAGCAAAGATCCAAAATACTATTTTTACTCCAATCGGGAGGTCAGATGATTGAGAGGACGCTATGCTATGTGGGTGATGGGAAATTTGGTCCTTAAATAAATGGATGAAAAGGAATTTAGGAGGTGTGTTCAATGGGGTACCTAGTTATACTTGTGTCCATTTGTCAAGATTTTTATTGAAAAATTAATTGCCATATATGACTTTTTATTTTTGGTTAAGTACCAAAAGCTATTTACTAAATATGACTTTTGATATATACCTACTATATAATTTTATGGATGTGAAGCTTACTAGCTTAGAATAGGGTTGTGAATTGAATTTGACTTTTGTGTGTCCAAACAGAGTTTGGATCATCTATAAAGAGCATTCAATTTCTAGGGATAATCCTTTGTACCACATTCAAATGGGGGGAAAAGCATGATATGACTGTTTTGATTAGCCAATTCAATATTTATGGTTTTGTTAACCGTAATGATTTTTTTTTTAATGAAAAATAAAGAAAACTCAAAGACAAGAAAGAGGATAAATGTCAGATCTATCCTTCTTGACAAGAACCATAATGCTTTTTGTAATTTTTCCTTCCTTGAACACAAGCATCTATGGGGTTATGGTAGTACACCCGTCATCATGAGAGAGAGAGAGAGAGAGAGAGAGAGAGAGAGAGGTGCTAGCCCTGACGACTTAGAGAACCATTCCCTTTTAAATAAATACCCGAAAACCTGAAATGTTTTTTGAGCACTAGCTACACCCATATGGAGTATGTGTTCAAATTCAGTCCCTAATTGACACTTTTTTCTTTCCTTCAGATGACCATCTTTTTAATTTCCAAAAGAAAAACATTTATTGGTATTAACCATCAATTTGGGAACGAAAAAAATTAAAGAAATAAGACGAGGGAAATTAGAAAAAGGAATCTTATTTTTTCCTGTTAATTTACCAATGAAACTCATATTTCAAGTTTACAACGGAGCGTCCAAAATCTATAGACTTCTGAACGACCGTCCAAAAAAAATAAAAATAAATAATAAATAAATAAAAATAAAAAACTTGGGACCCAACTTGCCAATTTTGTAATTTTACATGACAATCCATGCAGCTGGTACGGTTATTCGTTTCGTCTCCCAACGAAAAAACAATTTGAAAACAATGACTAGCCGGTCCGGCACCAACTCCCCCTACTCTCTCTCTCTCTCTCTCTCTCTCTCTCTCTCTCTCTCTTACACACACACATCTCCACACACACCCCTGCCTTCAAACCAGTGGGCAGCGGAAGAGAAGAGAGAGAAAAGAAGGGACATAGAGTGAGAGAGAGAGAAGAGGACGGTTGGGTTTCTTGTCCTATTTGTTTGATTCATTCACCTCCTTCACTCAAACTTTTAATTCATGCTGTTAATGTCTAACGATGTGGGTGCGTTGGTTCACTGACATTGACTTCTCTCTCTGGCTGGCGTGTGTGTTATTAACTCTCTTTGTAATTTGTTTTGGTTTTGCTCTGTGTGTGTGCAGTACCTCTCTCGGTCTACGCTTTCACACTCCCTCTCCCCTACATCGGTGTCGCCTCCTCTCTTCCTAATGGCTTCGTCGCTGGTGTCGCCGTTCTTGTCTCCGGCCTCCTCATCTACTGCTGGTCTTCCTCCGCCACTACCACCACCACCGCCACCCCCTCCACCACCACCCCCTCCTCCCTTGACCACCCTCATCATGCCTAGAGCCCCTCAAATGGGTTCTTTTCTTTTTCTCTGTATGTGCTCGAGAAGAAGAAGAAATCAGGAAGATGAACAGTGGATGAGGCTGAAGACTCAAGAAAATGTACTATTAGTATAATCAAACCAATAAATAATGAAAGAAAGAATAAAGGGGATGCAAAATTGGAGATCTATCTGCAACCGATATCCTCTGTTACCCCTTCTCTTTTTGGAATATTGGATTATTTACATGAAATATGGAAGACTAGAGGAGAAGAGAGAGATAGATTAGACAGAGGAGACCATGACGTTGGAGACGTCGGAAAGCAAGAAGGCGAGCAACATGAGTACGAACAAGATGATGACCGGAATTAAAAGAAGCGGTAACGGCGGTGGCGGCAGCGGCGGCAGCATCAGTGGCAACAGCAAGAGCGACACCGTCAGGAAGAGTAAGATGAGAAGAGAGCTTGTACTGAAGTGCCCGTTCATCAACCTCACTTCAATTCGCAGCAGCTGATGATGATGATGATGCTTTTTCTCTCTCTTTATCTTCCCCTGTTGTTGTTGTTGTTGTTGTAGTAAGAATTGTAATGACATTAGAGACGCTACATTCCCCTTTTAACATCTTCCACCTCTTCTCTCATCCAAAGCCTCGTTGGATGCAGAGAAAGAGAGAGAGAGAGAGTTGCCCAGTTTCCCAGCTTGGTCGTCAGACTCTCCTTGACAGATTCTTTGAGGTTAGCCAAGGATATAAAATCATGGTGGTTCTTTTTTATCTCTTCTGTTGCTTCCTCTGCGCGCGACTCTCTCCTTTTGTGTCTGTCTGTTGCTGGTATTTGAAGGAAGGAGCCAACAAAAACAAGCGAGGTAGTTTGGAGGATTTCCCTTCATTATATAATAGAGACATCCCCTTTTTATATACTGGTAAGAATCGAAGGGAAAGCGACTTATATTTATTTCCTCTCTCTTTCAAAGGAAAACGAGGGAATTTGGGTTGGGTAAGGACAATCGGTCGGCTGAGTCGGTGACTCTGGTCTGGGTCAGAGACTTGGTTAAACCTGTCACAAATTGGGCTTTGATGTGGGAAATGGAAAATGGAAAATGGAAAATGGAAAGGGACTACCAGAGAGTGTATTGGGTCATGAGTCATGACCCGACCTACGATGTAGGGTAACAGATTAGTGAGGTTGAATGTCGGTGGGTGCCATCAACCACAATCAGAGACTTGCCTGACTTGTGGTAGATGAGTTTGGATCCGCTCCCCATGTGGGGATAGATGGGGAAAGATCTGAGATCGTGGGATCGATTCTCTTGTCACTCGGGAGAGAGTGGGTTAATGGAGGGAGGTTAAGACGAAATTGGCCGATTCCCCCGATTACTGGGATAATATGTCTATTGAGTCCGATCGAGTCAAGTTGAGTTTGAGAAATTTGATTGAGTCCAACCAATTCCGATTAATTATAAGGCAATTCAATTTAAAATAAAATCTTGTACCCGATCCTGAGTTCTTAGACCTTGGTTCCCAACCATTGACTAGGGTGCTTATCAACGAGCAGGGAAAAAAATTTGGGGATGGGGATGGGGATGGGGTTTGTCGCCTAGTGTAGTTGATAAAGCTGTGGTATACTAAACCCATGTCGATCAGGAGATCTTGCCTTCGAGCCTCTTAGACATTACTTTCATGTTCCCCCTTACCTATTAAAAAAAAAAAAAAAACCCTTTCTTTTTCATGTTATGAACCCATATTAGTCATATGGGGGGGTTGATTTTACATCGATTATGAAAAAGATTTGATATGGATTAATATAGTCTCGGGTTCTCTTAAATTATAAGCTGGTTTACGGGGTTGAGTTCTTCCAAGCTGCTCAGGGTGACCTTTCTATTTTACTCACCTGAATCAAGCAAAATGTCCAAATGCGATGAACCATGACGTATACAAATCCATTATGTGAAGAAGAAAGAAGAGGGGACTTGGTTTGAAGGGGCTAATTCCGGTTCAGTATGGGTTGGGTGAAAACCGCCACCTCTTCTTATAAAAGGGGTCTCCATAACCAAAGGGTAGAGACTAGGATTGTCAAACCTAAGGAACGATTTGTCTTCCCAAAAATTTCCTTTCTTCTCTTTCATACCCTTTTGTCGCAAGAAATTCTTTGTCTCTGGAGACTTTGTCAAAGGAAACGATAAAAAGGAGAAAAAGGCAAATGTCAAGGAAAATCGAGTAATGGTTGTCTATATATAAGGCAACGTTTTGAATGAAGATAATAATTATGAACTTAACTTTGTTACAGTAAAGTAGGTGAAACATAATGTTTTTTCTTCTATCATGGTTAGATTTCTGTTCTTGAGGGAAGTGGTTCAATGATGCATTGTATACAGAACAGAAAACCAAATGAAGTCTAAGGTTGAATCGAATTCACCGCTTTGGTTATTAGGCTACTAAACAAATTTTTTCCAGACACCAAAAAA
>NC_056567.1:33082305-33093892 GCF_013358625.1 Macadamia integrifolia | reverse complement strand
AAAAAGAATATTGTTTAAAAAATTATTATTTAGCATGCTTAAGTGATTATTGATTTATCATGCTTTTATCTAGAGTAGTACAGAATTTCTTAAGCCAAAAAATTAATTTTCTTCAAAGTAGAGTATGTTGAGCACAATTTTTAATTAGGGAGACTAGGGTAGTTTTCAAATGGAAGGTGTTAAAAGGGTTTGGAGCAGATCTAAAATGACGAACAAAATTTAGCTACAACCCATGCTCACATCCAAAGAAATGGAATCTCAAAGGGGTTTCTGGAAAATACTAAAACTCAGGAGGGTATTTGTGAACCCAAAGGGAAAGTGAATTATTCCATTTCTTTGGATATGGGTGCGAATAGCAGCTAACTAGTTGCAACCCAAGTAGTGAGGAAAGACATGTACAATTAAGTATTTATTCTAGTATGACCTCAAATAGAACAATTTGAAGAGCAACGATCCATGTAACCGACCCCATTTAGGTGGGATGTTTCTAAGGTGTTGCTATATTTCTTTGCAAAGATTCATGTACCCTCTCAAGAATCCATATAACGAGCTCCATTTAGTTTGGAAAATGCTGAACCGCTGTTATTGTGGACTAGGTCATTTTTCTTTGTTTTAGTCAATAATATAGAATGTTAATTTGGGTTTGTGGTTCTAGGATTCAGTTGTTTGAAGCCAAAGATATATATATATATATATATGTATATATTGGTTATGGAGCCAAACTTACCCTGTCTTACATGCTTAATCAAGATAATTAGATGGACGATTCCAATTAAAGGCTTTAGCTACGTAAAATACAGTTTTTTTTAATCATCTAATATTCGCATTTTTTTTTTTGTTCCTAACTTGAATTTGTTTTACTGCTAAATTAAATTAAAAAATCATATCTAATAAATTAAAATTTGGTAGCATCAACTTGGAAACTTTGTGTTTTTGCATATTATTAATTAGAAAAAAATATCATTAACTATAGCTTTATTTTGTTATATTCCTAATGTTTCAAGTTTGATTGATGTGAAACTGATACAGTGATCAGTCTACTAATATCAAGATTCATAATATGTTATTTACCAAAAGAACACAAGAAATCAAATGAAAGGTATAGATGTTACATCCTACAGCTATAATTCTTGATACTTTACGACCAACTGACTCATTATTATCAAGATAGAAAATTAGCTGACCCAATTGGTTTATGGAGCTTTAATGTCCCACCCCATGAATGGTAGTAGTTGACTATATAATTTTAAAAAAGAACCAACTGGAACAAGACATTTTATTTTCCCCTCTTCATCCTCCATCTTGTATATAATTGAGAGAGAATTAATTATCACTGCAGCCTGAAAACAAAAGGTTGGAGTAGACTTGCCTCAAAGTTTGGACAATGATTTGATGCTTGCTGATGCATTGAACAATTGGATTTAATTAGAATCCTTTCTTGTGGCTAAATTTTTTTCCTTAATGTTTAATAGTTATATTTACTTTTAATCTTATGCTTATAGATATATAAGCTACCATTATTCAAAAAGGTGTTCCTAGAAGGAGATTAATTTGTCTCATCTTTGAAAAGAAGGTCCCATAAGGGATTTTGGGTAAGGGGGGATGCATGCTAATACGTGGAGAATCTTGATTAAGGAAAGGATCCTTATAACGGCTCCATCACATCATTCTTTTCAAGTGGTTGATGCTTTCAAAAATTTTTCTTTTTAATATTTTTATATTTAAATATGTTGCTCTAATCTTCATATGAAAAAAGTAACTATATATTCACAATCCACTTAATATTTGTCTTGTAGAAGGCTACTTTAATTTGGTCAAATAAACCAATGGATGGAACCTTGTCAAATTTCAATTCCCATATTCATTGTATAGCATGTTAAGGCTTTTCATTTTGGTGTTTGAATGACATTTCTATTAATTAGTGTATCTAAGTTTTAATATTTTTATTTAATTAAATGTTTGTTGTCTTATTCTCAAAAGTATTTAATACATTTTTTCTTCACGAGAGTAATCCACTGGTTATCAACATATTGAATCATATATCTTGTTCTACCCCATGGAGGATCTCAATGGTCGTTTCTGATTGCTTCTCCCTTATGTAACACTATAAAAACCTTTTCAACGAAGAATTAGATAAGTAAGTTCTAGAGAGATAGGGAATTAAATTATGTATCTGTTATATAACAAAAAAATCACAAATCTGTTGCTATCGAGTCTTTTTGCAGTTGGATTGAATTTCAAGAGCATTTATACAAAATACACAATTTTTCCCTTACACAAGAATATAAGTTACGGATCTCTATTGAGTTATAATCTGACCATTTAAGACTTACTAATACTCATAGTTAGTAAATTTGGATTCAGGAATTATTTGGATCGAGAATTATTCAGAATATTTCATTATGATAATTTAAGTGTTTGGTAAAAAATTCAGTCAAAAAAGCGGACAAAATAAAATTCATATTCAAATTCAGATTCAGATTCGAGAATCATTCGTTTATCAAAAAAAAGTCGGACACAAAATTCGGACATTATTTTTAATATTTATAATATATGTTTAGAAATCAATTAGAATATCTACTTAAGATACAAATGACATAAAAATTAGAATACATACAATTTGAAGTCCACCTAATTCCAGCATCCATAAGTATAGGTTCTTCAAAGGACTGCAACACTTGAATTGGCTATTCTGTAAAATCAACAGAGATCAACGAAACGGAGAAGATCTTCCCGAATCAAGGTTTCACAAACCTTCCCTCTCAAAATCTGAATAGAGGAGAGAGAGAGAACTGAAGGAAGAGAAAGAAACACAACCAAAATTTGGTAGCTTTAGAAAATCCTAAAGTCATGGGATGATAGTTGTGTAGTGTCACTCTCTCCTCCCTAGCTAAGTACATATAGAATGCTATCTAGCAATCCCATGATGAGTATTCCAGCCAAGTGATGTGATCTTATAGAGTGTTCCCACTAAGGTTATACAAGGTAAATCTAATTCGTCTACAATATTTGGTATTAATTACCTAATAGATAATGCTAATTTATTATAAGTGTAACAAGGATTTAACATATAAACCACTAAACTAGTACATAGAATCTCGAACATTGGTTGAACATAAAATATTTTTGAAATCTAATTATTTAATAAAAATATTTAAATGCATTTAAAATTTTACAAAAATACCATCAAACTCGAAAATTTAGTCCAAACATTGTCAATAATTCTCTCAGGATATTCTCCCTAGTCGAGAAATGAATTCCATGTTAAGCATCTCCTCTACTCACCAATATACGACGTGAATATGACCTACTAATATATAGCTAGTGTAGGCATCAACCATTATTAGCACACCAAGATGCACACTGTATAAGTATATCTGTAGCTGCGGCATCTCAAGTACGGGGACAAAACTAACTATCGAGAGCCTTGTTGCATAAATTGAAGGTGATCCATACAAGACTCTCACTTAGAGCATGTCCAATACACATATAATATGAATGGTCTCGTCTATGTTTTTGAATCATATTCCAATAATGTGACAACCCTTTGAACAATATGCTCAATATTGTTCCTAATTGTATATACTTCAAGATATAACTTAGGACAAAACGTCACGCATAAAATGATAATACAAATAAATTAGGTTTGATGAACATATATCTAATAGAAAGAGGACATTATGTATTGGAGTAAGTGCTAAGAATCACTAATACACAATGATATGTGGGTGCCTTTGCAATTGGAAATCTCCCCTAAAAGTAAATTCCATCGTCAAAATTGACATTCTAGGTAATCTCAGGATTTCCCCACCCCTCCCCCTTCTTCTCTAAAGGGGAATGGTAATTAAAAAAAAAATCATTGCTAAATGAGGTTACAAATGACAATGTTATTTTTCTAAAGATTGCCCTATCTAACATTCTAAATCCCAGCTTGGCCATCATCCTGTTTTGAAGGTCTGGTCGGCAGTCAACCAGTGACTGCTGAAAATTGGTGAAAAATCTAACAGTTTTGTGAGATTTATCGACCCTTTTTGAAGGCTAGGTAGTTTACGTGTTGATTAACCTATTATCATTTGGGCCATATCATGTTTATCATGATCTAATGATGGAGAATGGTTGGACGCAAATTTTAATAATAAAATAGAAAATTTTGTGTTTATTGTAAAACTTTTTTTCTTTTTTACTAACGAAGAGCTCATGGAACTTGTCTGGTTTAAGGTTCAGATCTAAGGGTAAACCCTGGTTGCACGTAATTACAAATTAGTCATGGAAAGACTCGGACTAGATACATCTGTTAACATATAACGATTTTGGACTAACGGGAGTTACACCTAGGATGTTTGTTTATTTTAAAATTTCATAAATAATTATTTCTTTAAATGTAGGTCAAAATTTGAATTTTTTGAATTTTCATATTCCACCATTCTAAACTAATGTACAGGAATTACTTTTCTTTTCTTTTATTTTCTTCTTGAATTACTTTCTTTTACTTCCTCCTAATCTCTACCTAATCAAAGAATGGTGAAGAGCTTTCACGACCCTCCCCCCACCTCCCAAAAAAACAAAAAAGTACAAAAGAGAAAAGATAATCCATTAGATGGCTCTATAATGTTGTTGGGCTAGCTACTTTGATAGGAGCAATTTCTAACTCTCAAATTAATTCCCATGTGCTTTACCAAATCAAATAAATAAATAAATAAATAATAAAAATCCCATGTGAGACGACATAAGATTGATGAATTTGTTCATCTAGTTGGATTGGTGGTTCCCATCCTTGTCATGTTGTTAAAACCCCTCTAATGAGAATCTCTTAAGATTGCATTAGAACCAGTCCACACGGTTAGGTGGTCTGTTCTCTAACAGGTCTCCAAAGAAAAAGGAAAAAAGAAAAAAAAAAAAAAAAAAAAAGAAAAAAGAAAAGGAAATAAGGCAAAAATAGAATCTAAAAAAAATTCTCACTAAATCATTTATTATATATCAACTCGATGATCCGGAATAGGAAAATAATGTTTAATTTATTATTAAAAAAAAAGATATTCTTGGTCAAGATTTAGGTAAGATTCTATTGGGACTCTTTTTATTGGATTTAATCAGAATTAAATATATATATATATATATATATTTTTTTAATTATGGGGTAGTGAGAATGTATTTTTTACACACCACAGCTCACCAACTGTGCCAAGCAGTTGTTGTTTAATGAAAAGATTTCATTCATCAATTAGGATTTAGATGAGATTTCTCATTGGAATCAAATAATTTTGAACCACTTCCGTATCTTGCCTGCCTAAATAATTGAAAGCTGAAGGAAAATGTTCTATTCCACCTCTAGTACACCTAGGTACCTTTGAGTACAAAGAGAGGGCAAGAGGGAGAAGGAAAGGGAAAGGGGAGTGGGGTGGGGAGGAGGGGCACAAATATACAAAAGATGAACAACCCAATCAGATCCTAACAACATGATCTACAACAGCTTAGTTAGATAATTTAATACACATGATAAACATGCAATGAATTGTTTTCGTACAACTTTAACCAACCCACCCAACCCACTCAGCCCTTTTGTTCTCCATTAGAGGTTCATGTACTGGAGGGATTTCTACCTCCAAATCCAAGAGGCTGCCAGAGCCTCATTAGTCCATGGTAGGTTTGGAATGGGACTTTCTACCGAGAATGGGATATTTTTTACTATGATTTGGTTGGCTTGGATATTTTATAGTTAAAATAGAGGGAAAGGATTAGGCTCGCTGCAAGTTTTCCTAGAGATGGCAACTCAACCAATGGAAGAACTGGGATGCAAGGGGCTTAGGGGTCATTTCGAAAAGGAAAAGAAAAATAGAGTGAGAGAGGCTGGGCACCCCAACAGCATGGCCAACTTTTTCCCTAAAATAAAAATGAAAATATCTATACATTGCACAAGATTGTATTAGTAATTAATCATAAAAAATAAAATTTTGTTGGAATTCAATAAAATTCTTTTCCAGGATTTTATCTCTTTGTATGCTACAAAGGTACTTGGATAACATATTATGGATGATCTCTCATTGCTACAGAGGAATAAACATGGTGATTGACATGCTAACAAAGCATGCAGCTACATCAAGAACTTCTATTATCTGGGATATGGCTCCTAATTTTATCACTGTTGATCTAGAGTGGGGTTCCCAACATAGACCAAGATTTCTTTTTATGTAATTTGTTCTGTTTATTTAGGGTCCGTTTGATAATGTTTCAAGAAACGGAACAAAAAGCGTTTAATAAAACTGTTTCGTTTTACTTGTTTTCAGAAATAGAAATAAAAATTTCTACATATTTATGGTTCAAGAAATGACCTAGGCAAAACAAGTTCTATAATTGTTTCGTCTGTTTCTGGAAACGACTCGTGGCCATTCTTTCACTGGTTACTATCGACTTCCAGAAAAATGACTTATAAAACACCTTCAATTCCATTTCAATTTCTAGAAACAGAAATTTATGTTTCTGCCGTTTTTTGAAACAAAAACGATAGAAACGTTGTCAAACTGGCCCTTAGTTTTTACGTTTTTCCTTCTGCAAATGGCCATGCCAAAGTTGGAATAGAAATCTAAGGCTTTTTTTTTTGTAAGCTATCTTTTTTATTTATAATATACTTTGGTGACCTTTACCAAAAAAAAATAGACAATTATAATCCATTGAATAATGTCAACGAAGAAATTGCAAAATCTCAGAACTTGAACTTTTTTTTTATGAACTGTATGAACTGGGAACAAATGGAGGTATTGAATTCATCGATCAGAATTCTATAGTAATTTCATTAGAATCTGGCAATCTTTGATAGCTTCTGAATCTTCACAATCAAACGATTGGAAGCGGCTCATGGTGCTGTATGGACGTTGAAGAAGAAACAATCTTTTTCATCTCAACATATATGCACTTTAGGGTAAGAGAATTGGTGAAAGTACTGAAAGATCAAACAGCATAATCAAATACAATTCCGAAAATAATCTTCAGTTTAGGTCACTAGATACAAATGATAACCACAATGTCTTTTTTGGTGAAAATCTAAACAAACACTCCAGCCACATTTTGTTCTCCGTGAGAGATCATGAAATGAAGGCATTCCTAGTTCCAAATCCAAGAGACTGCCTAAGCAGAAACCATCTGATCCAAGCAACTTTCAAAACCCCCCTGGTCCATGGTTTGGGACAGGAAAACAATATGATGAGGAATATTGGCAACTGTGGCCAAGGATTAAAGTATTGATATTGGTTGTAATATCAGTAAGGTCATTTTAAGAGACGTGTCAAATCGTATCATAGCATATTAGAGATACGTAAGATATGTACAAAAATTGTCAAGAAATGCATAGAAATACACTTTTGCATTAAAAAAAAAATTTAAGAAACTTATAATATGTATCATGCATAAACATTAAAATGGAAAACATTGTATTGAGAGATAAGTGCATTCCATTGAAATTTTTATGAAGGATGAGGTTTCTTACATGTAGCAAAAGTCTATTCTAGATACTATGAGTCCCATGAAGAGTGATTAGGTGGTTTAAAGTCAATGCAGAGAGGTTCTTTAAGAATAGGAGAGACTAGGATGATGTTGTGCACTTGCATGTTATTGACGAAGCCTGATTTCAATTTAATCTAGGATATACTTGTAATTTTGAAGAGAAAAATGCCTAAAAACTCGCCTCATACCGCCTGTTCATGATTTTGGTTTCATAAAAGGTCTTTTGCTCCTTTAAAGAGACGTATTGAGCGTATCGAGTTGTATCAGTACCCCCATCATATAGTGTCAGTCGACACGGCTCGATATGGTACAATACATACTTATAGTTGGATTTTTAAATGTTCGGATATCTATAGGCATCAATCTACATGTCAGACCGTATCATATGATATACAATTAGATACAAAAAAACTTTTAATAGTGCATGTTTTGTATCAATGCCAATTGATACCGATACATATCGACCGATATGATACACATCAATACTTTAAACCATGACTATTGCATAACGCTTGATTAGCGATGAAACATAGATCTTGATTAGAATTTAAACATGATTTAGTTTAAATTTTATACAATATAATCCTAACTATCTTTCTCTTTTTGCGTGCTACATTACTTGTGCATCGAACAAACAAATTGAGGTTCTTTGAATAAGCTATTTCGACGGACTACGATTATTGATGATGATTTTTTCCCTGCCTATAAATTCATGATGCAATATTATAAAATGCAGAGATTAATATATAGTTTATTTTGTCACTTTAATGGGTTTAAGTTTCATCCAATCATTCTCTTAAGATATTCGGAACCCTATTCAAAAATTCGATTTTATGTTGAATATCTTTTCCATTTACAGATGAACGTTATAAATTTAGCATATTGATGATATATATAACTAGTGTAGGCATCAACCTTTGGTATATCAAAACGCACAAAGTCCAACTGGAAATGTAAAGATCTTTCAGGTTTACGAACCAAAATAACTATTGAACGGAGTCTTGTGGCATAAACAAATAAAGACAATTCATGTAAAACTCTCAAATGATCTAGTTCGATACACACATAATATGAATGCTTACATTTCGATTTTTAGGATAACATTCACTAAAAAGATACAATAAGACAACCCTAAGAACCGAATGACCTGTTTTGTCCTTTGTTGTGAACATTTTAAGTTAACCTTAGGACAATCAATTGCCAATTGCCACAAAATTTATTAAGGAACAAATTAAAAAATTAAACACTTCAATTGAATTTCATGGACACACACACATACGCACACCCAACATTTACTTTAGAGTGTTTTGACCACTTGTCTGCATCCATCACCAAGGACTACTCTCATTCTTGGATTTTCTAGTACTATCCCATGATTTCTTTGACGATAGTAATGATCAAATCCTCAAATCTTTTTTTTCTTGGTAGTAATCAAGCATATGCTAATCATCTTTTGTGAATATCTATTGGGAGAGTGGAGAAGTATCTCTTGGTGCTCACCCTCGCCATTTTTATTAATAACTTGGAAGTTTAGTTGGTGGTCAAATTTTGTGAAAAATTAGTTGTTCTTATCACCTTTGAATCATGAAACAAGCATGAGGCAGAAATAACTTCATCTGTGCAGCACAATGCAATAGAATAATTTTGACAGGGTGCTCGGCGTGTGTCATTCTCTCTCATATCTTTTTGGAAAAGACACTCTTGCCTTATATGTCCAGCCCTATGATTGGTGTATGCTACTAGTTTACCAAAAGTTAGTAGCATGCCCATCACTCTTCCTATAAACTATAGATATTTGAGAATAAGTTTTGAGCTGATAACATTAATGATATCTTTAAAAATGTTTTAAAAAACAAATTGTTCTTTTGAATACTTTACACGTTAGATGTTTTAACTAATTTTTTCGCTAAAATGATCATATATATTAAAAAGGAAAAATAAAAAGTGAACATACAAAATACAAGCGGGAAACTAAAGCAACTCCAAAGCCACACCTTTAAACCCGAAGCCATTCCCTCCACCTTTGGCATTGCCATTAGCAGAGGGACAACCCCACAGACAAAGATAAAAAATTCCTAATATGAAAACCAATATCTTAGCCTACCGAAAGCATCCACCCGCAGCGCCTCTAGAATCCTCAGAGGCAAGATTGGCGAAGACATAGAATTTCCACTTATTGCTGCCGCTTTAGCCAGATAATCCGCCGCTGGATTTGCTTCTCTATAACAATGAGAAAGTTTCCAATTAATAAAGCCAAGATAAAGTTGCAAGAAATCCAGTCTTGTCTCAGACATCATGGAACCACACCACTAAAACAAGCAAGAGATACAACCATCGAATCACATTCCACCCACAAGTTTTGAATACAACGGTCCTTAGCCATAATCTAACCCATTTAGATTATTGACTAAAATAATCTCTTTCTAAGAAATGTTAATTTTCGGTTGGAGGCTCATTGTTAGGATTAGGGTTTTCATTTTAGCCCACACTAATTAACAACACTCTTTGGGAGAAATTTCCCCTTGCTTATTTCAATTTCTCCCTCTAGAAGTCTCTTTGGTGCACTAGGGTTTGCATCCTCCTACTACTGGCAACTCACCAAGAAATGCTCTCTCCCTCTCTCTCTCATAACGATTGCAATTTTCAGAAAGTGATAGTTGAAAGATTGTCCATCAGAGTTAACTTCGAAAATGACTTTAAAATTATTAAATGCTGGTCTTGTTTGAATGATACGGCATAATGCAATAGATAAATTTGTCTTTGCTTATTGCTATTTCTCCCTCTAGAACTCTCTTTGGTGCACTAGGGTTTGCATCTTTGGTGCACTAGGGTTTGGATCCTCCAAGTACTGTCCACTCACCAAGAAATGCTCTCTCCTTTTCTCTCACAACGATTGCAATTTTCAGAAAGTGATAGCTGAAAGATTGTCTGTTTGCTAACTTCGAAAATGACTTTAAAGATGATTAAATGCTGATCTTATTTGAACGATGCAGTATAATGTAACAAATAAATTTATCTTGTCCATTTGTTTTTATAAGTGTGGTTATCCATGTAATAATGGGATGTGCTATTTACGAAAATCTTAAAATAAATATGAATCATTCATTTTTTTTTTTTTTTAAATCTAAATTTTATGTTCCCAGAGTTGGGAGAGTACACAATAATTTCTAGAGTACTAGTATATTTGCATGGACATACATAGAGTGCATGCTAATACAAGAGGGTATTTGATTGGATTAGACTCTAAAATTTGATGCATAATTAATCTAGACCATGTCTCTCTATGCAACGAGCATAATAGACACATCATCTATCCATGTGGCAAAACAAATACTTGTGATATTTGAAAAAATAACAGACTCTCATAACAATAATAATTCACCTTTCTATAAACATAATGCAACTATATGACACTTAATTTTAAATGGACTATGTATATGATATCTTGAGCATTGCTTTCAAGGTTCATATTCTACTACATTTTAATCGTGTAAAAGTAGGATGTTTAGACCAATTACCATATGCGTCATTAACTGAATGAACCCCTTTACAAGAACTAATTTTTTTTGTTGAAACATCCCTTCGTCTTCTCTCTCTCTCTCTCTCCGCCATCACTTTAAAGTGGTGAGATGATGAAAAAATAAACAAGATTTGACTGACCTTTGATTATAAAAGAAGAGTAGAAGAATAGATCAATTAAAAAATGGTTTACAGATAGAATCATTGTAGTGGAATAGTAATGTTATGAAGGGATGAAATTTTCCTTCACCTACAATGATGAGAGAATATTTTATTTTATTCCCGGTTGTTGGATGGGATATAAAAAGATGACTTTAGCCCTTCAAGGAAAAGATAATGGGTAGTGACTGTTCTAAGAATCCTATCACAGTGAATGAATGAACGTACACACTGATTTAGCAAAAAGAAAAGAAGCCAAAAATGAGTTTTTAAGTAGAGATGACTTTTTAAGGGGAGAGAAGGCAAGCAAATCCCTCAGGAAGAAGGGAGTGCAGTTTGGTTCAGATACAGGGATCAATATGTTAGAGAGAGAGAGAGAGAGAGAGAGAGAGAGATGATGATGTTTTACCAA
>NC_056567.1:33081401-33082285 GCF_013358625.1 Macadamia integrifolia | reverse complement strand
AAAAAAAAAAAAAAAAAAAGATAATGATGATGATGCCAGCAGGGGTGGGTATCATTTACTCAGAAAAGGAAGATGAGAATGAAAGTCATAAGTCAATAGAAGTGAAAGACGCTGGCACAGCCTGCAACCAAATTGATCAGTTAAATACGACTGGAAATGGGCAGGAGCATCTCCTCTCTATTGATTGTTTCTTTTCCATTCTAAAGTCTCTCTCTCTCTCTCTCTCACCTTCGTTTTTCTTCTCCGCCTCAGCCGCATCTCTCACCAACTTTCTTTTGTTTTTGAGTGAAAGAAAGAAAGAAAAAGACGTAGACATTTGGGGAGAGATTCGGTTCAGATACATTGTACTTGAGAATACTATGACTTCTATTATTATCAAAGAAAGAAATGGAAACAATCCAATACAAAGCTATTTTCAGTGTCGTTATCTTCCATTCCAAAAATAAAATAAAATCTATATCTATGGTCTTCTCATCTTCACTATCATCATATCTAACTGTCTAAGGCGTCATCAGCTTTCTTTATTGAATCTCCTGATCAGAGGCTATGAGACTCCTTTTTGAGAGTCTCTGAGTTTATGATTTCAACTCTCATCATCATCTCTTTCTCTTTCTTTCCTAATTGGATGTTGCTGAGGCTTAACAAGAGGAAAGTAGAACCAAATACTACTAAAAAGCAGAGACAAAAGAAAGATATATTCTTGAGAGAACCGACACTTTGTGGAGAGGGAAGCACCAATGGGGGCCGACCATTTCCAAGAGGGGAGTGCTTCCAAATTCTAATCTATGTGATACTAAAGACCTGAAAGAGGCCATGCATAGGCCCCCTCAAGTTGATACTCTTCTTTGACAGCTAAATCAAAAAAAAAAAAAAAAAAAAAAAAA
>NC_056567.1:33064197-33081294 GCF_013358625.1 Macadamia integrifolia | reverse complement strand
AAAAAAAAAAAAAAAAAAAGGTTTCTATGTTTAACGTCTTTGTTTTGATGGATTCTACCATTGGTATTCATTTGGACCTTCTAATTCAACCAATGGGATCGTCAATGGACAACTTTTTTCGCACCGACGAAAGTAGTATTTTGTATCCTCCCTAGCTTGTTGAATGATTGCTCTGCTGCCTTGAAGGAAGAGAAGGATGAGTGATCTTGATGATGAAGATCCCGAAATGAAAGAAGAAATGCCAAGGAATGGAAAGCCTTCTCTCATTCACTTGCATGGGTTATAATGAGGATCGGATAGAGGGTGGTGTGGGGAATGATATCATCTACATGAGGCTTGGATGGTCAGGGAAGACAAGAGATAAATAAAAAAGGGAAGAGGTTAGGGTATGCTGTCAGTTTTCCTAGAGCTAGAATGGGAGGACTGGGATGATGGGAGGGATATAGGGGACTTTTCTAAGGGGAGGGTGAGAGAGATAGATACAGATCTGAGTATACCAGCAGGAGAGTTGCACTAGGACCCTCCCCTGGTCTCTTTATTACTGTTTTCACATGAAATGATCTTGCTGTCCTCTTATATACAAAACCATTTCATCACATTTTATGGTGTTCTCCTCTATGGTTGTTTATTCGAAGGAACCTCACCCTAATAAAAAGGGAGGGGGGATAACGTTGCCAGACTATGTAGCGTATGCTAGTACTTCCTTGCGTCTGTCTTTGAGAGACTATACGGTACATTAGCTATATGGGAAACATTTTCCCTGTTTGTAAATTCAACAACAGTTTCCATGGCATCCATAAAAATTCTCATACTTTTAATTGATGCTGTTTACGTTGTTAGAAATATGTAAGACAGAAAAGGATGCCATAAAAGAAATCATAAGACAAAAAACATAATTTGGAAAATCTAAATGTTAAGACTTGTTAATGATGGTCGATTGTGTTAGGAAGTTAAGTTTCTTATCTGGCTTATTTAATTAGATTAACATGTTAAAACAATAGAGGGCCTAGTCCATCTCACTTGTCAATTTTTAAGCCATTAAAATATGGAAATCAATAAAACTTGGGTTTTAGGTTTCATATTAGGATCTACTTTTCTTTTGCCTAAGATGAAGAGAAAATTTCTTCACTCACAACTTTTGATAGTTGGATGAAAGTAGTGTCAAGGTTATTTTCAACCTTTGCACGATAGGGGAGAGTAGTCATGAGATCACAATGGTGGATGAATATTCATCGTGTGTGAAGAAAAACTTTCTCCCTGGTCATAATATTACAACCACGATATTACATATAAATATTATGATAAAATTTCTATAATTTTGATAATGGAAAAAAATTTCCTCCAAGAGTAACGAGGAAACTCAGTCCCTATCTTTTTTATCCACCAGATTGTAACAGCTAACCAATATACTTGAACGATCCAATTCTAGTATCCTTTAAGAGACATTGATTTCATTGTCTTCTTTTAGTTTTCGGAAAAGGACTGCCACGCTGCCAGCATAACAAATGTCAAGATTAGAATTTCTAAGTCCACCTGGGCTGGGCCAAGATTGAAATTTCTAGACTGTGGTCGGGCCTGGGCTGAGGCCGTGTGTTGAGCCTAGCCCAACTTAGCATGACCTGTCCCCTATATATACACGTTCTTCTGTTGGTTACCATGAAGGTTTCAAACATATTTGTTTGCTCTCCCACCATAACTAGATCTCATGTTGTTAGATGGGCAAATCAAGTGATTTCTCATAATCCTCTAAAAACCATCCTCTAATTACCTTCAATGTGCACATGTGAGGTTATAGTAGGAAATTTAACTTACATTTAGTTTGAATTCTTTCTTCAATAATGCCGTCGATGGTGACGATGGAAGGTTAGTGTAGACACCCCAATTTGTCACCTTGGAGATGCACAAAATGATGATGAAATACTATTCTGGAATGAGAGTGAGGCTAAATTTGGGCTAAATCTAACAACTTAACCTTCTTGGAGAAATTTTTGAAAACTCTTCTAAAGTTATCAAAATGCCCTTGAAAAGGTTGACCCGTCAAACAGTCTCGAAATCAGTTCGTTTTGTTCATGATTAAGTGTTTTCCATGATTAAAGCCCTTGAGTTAAAAATGGTTTACCAATAATTTCACTTGTCTATTATTTTATCAATGATTCCATTTTCGGCAAATTAGATCACACTTAAACATAATTTTCAAAAACATCTTGGTCAAAATGGGTTTTAATTTTCACACCATTGGATAATACTTGAAAAAAACAACCTTTATCATATGGAGTCATGGATTAACCCTTGTATTCCTAAGTAACAAACATTAAAACGTTGTACTAATTTACTAGGCACAATAACACCTAGAATGACATTTTTTGTTGGTGTATGATGTCTTCTATTCCGTCACAGTTTAATCCAGGGAATACTAATGCAGGTGCCTTGCTATATATTTATAGCGAGGGTTTCTTTCTCTGTAATGCAAGCAATACTAAGAGGGGTGAGGACGAGTGCTATAACCTTATATATTCTCCATTGATAGTGAAACATGATCTCATTTCACCGAGAACATAGGCAATCTTGCAGAACCTCGTAAATCTGTGTGCATTGTTTGTTCTTGTTTTTCTATTATCTTCTGCATCGTTTTAAGGTTGAGTTTTTACACATTTTCTAACATGAGTGAAAGCTTGGAAAAGTTGATATATGCATGCATTCTTTCATTCATAGTCCACTCCTCTATTGATTGATCATGAATTCCTCCCTATAATAAAATATTATGCAGAGTGACACCGAGAAGGATCCTTTCTGACATGAATGAAAGTTTGGAAAAGTTCATATATACATGCATTCTTCCTGTCATAGTCCACTCATATATTGGTTGATCATGAATTCTTTCCTCTCTCTCTTCCTATAGTAAAACGTTATATTTCACTAAGTAGAGTGACACCTAGAAGAACCCTTTTCTGACACGAATGAACACTTGAAAAAATTGATACATGCATGCATTCATCCTTTCATTGTCCACTCCTCCATTGATCGATAGTGAATTTCTCTCTCTCACTAAAAACAAGGTTCTCCTGCTAAAAACAAGGAACAAAAAGGTGTGAGCAGCAGGGGATCCACCATATCTATATAAAGTGTGCAGGTTAAACCTCCACTTCCTTAAGGTGGGTATGGGGGCCATACCAATAATCTCCATTAGCTATTGACATGCATTTTTCAGACGTACCCATCATCACTAATCAAAGTACTCTATTAACCCCATCTGCTATATCTTCAATTTGATTAGACAGAGGTGGACTAAGGAGACACGCACTATATATCTCTCTCATGGAGACAAATATTTGTGCTTGTTGGATGGATCTCACGTTTCTAACTTCCAAGCTTCACGAGAGACAAAATGGGAACCGATAAGATGGAGTGGAAAGGGATGGCAAAACATGACGTGTTAATGTTTAATTAAAGAGGGTTTATCCCTGTATTCTAACGTAAGGGTACCTGTCTTCTCTTCCTTCTTGACAAAAGGTTTTAGCCATATGGTAAAAGTGTTACGAGCCTACAGCATAGGCCTATGCTCCGAGACAATTAAATTACTTTTTTATTTTATTTTGAAAAAAAGTAAATAAATAAAATAATGAATATGTTTGGGCATAACTTGCGTTGCTGATTCAAAGAACTCTCATCACCCTTGGGTATGATCCTTACTTTAAAACGAAGGTTAATGGGAGGGCATACAAAAACATCAATCAAGACAAGAATTGCGCCTTGCATTAGGGGGTGGGCAGTCATTTCATCCCATCCTATTTCTAAGTGCAAGCACTAGACTCCTGGACAAAGTCCTTTTATATATCGAAAAAAGATCTTTGTCTAGGAGCGTGGCCTATACAAACACTCTCATGTGTTTATCTCTCTCTTCTCTCCATATGCAAAAACAATTATGCCCTTCGATTTGTGCATAAGAGAGATAGACAAAGAGAATGCTAGCATAGACCATGCTCTTGGAAGAGTTTACTACCCGGTCACTTGGCCAGTCATTTAGCACAATAAGTTGATCATATCTTGTTCAGTTTTGCTGGAAAGAAGACAGTGGCAGAAGTTACACTAGGTATGAACATTTCATTAGGGATTGCTGTTGGGATCAGTCGTTGCTTGACAAATAATGTTGTTATTTTCAAAACTTGCATCCTGGAAGATCTTTTTGAAATCTTCCTTAATCAAGTATTGACTGCTCACTTTGCCTTTATGCTCTTCCTGTCAAAAAGCAAATTCTTCTATTTCAGGAAGAATGAAGGAATTACTGTATTTGTGGAACACATGGTTATTTGCTTTGAATGGTTCCTGCAACACAAAATGACTTTATTATTAAAAAAAAAAAGAGTTTTTATTATTTATTTATTTATTATTATTTTTTAATGTCAAGAAAAGAAGGGAGTTGGATTAGATGTGTTGGTATACATCACATGGTCCTGAGTCTCCTGACATTGGGATAAACATGGCATGTGACAGAACAACCAACATCATATCTCTGGTCAAATTTTAGCCCCATACAGATAGGGAAAACATCCTCAAAGTGAAACATTTTTGTTTTCGAGAACTATAGGAATGTCTTCTTCATACGTCACAATCTTTTGTTAATTGTAAAATGGTTTTCTTTCTAAATTTTAGGGACCATTGCTTAGAGAAATGGTGAAAGGACTATCAACGCAAACAGCCACTTTGCATAAAATTGTCAAAGGTTAGGTTCGACTCCAAACTCATCCCTCAAACGGGCCCAACACTGGGTATTGGATATTGGCTTTTTTTTTCCGTAAATTTTGACACTAATTAAACTCACTTTCTGTGATTGCCATGGTTGTTCTGTCCAAAAACTTGACCTTGTGAAATGACATGCATGGGTCCTCTATCATATGGTGCACCGAGCACCCTCCTTTGTCCACAATATACCTGTCGCGTGACAAAGGAGCTAGTGTGCATGACCTAGCCATGTTGACAAAATTTACAAATTATTGTGACATTTCATTTTTCTGAGAGGGAAATATATTACCACTGTTGCTGCCAAAAACCCCGTACGAGTTGATCCTGCACAAACACAGACGGCAGAGGCCCGAAGCTTTGTCTGGGGTTAGTCCTCCGACGCTCAAGTTAGGGTCAGTCGCATAGTTTTCAGTAAGGGAGTAATGGTGAGGGTATTGATACTTACCTTCTTCCTTCTTGTCGGGCCCTCTTATATGGTTCCTAGGGTCTAGGGTTTTCTCTTGCCTTCCCCTTGTCATTCTCAGGTCCATCTTCCTCTCTCCTCGAGTCCTGCTCCAATACGTCCGTCCTTCTTGTGGGGAATATTCCCTTCATGCAAACGACGTGATAGAGCGTGATAGAGTCTTTGTACTCCCTACCTGGTGGGCGACACGTATCCCGGTGGGCGACGCGTGTCCTCACCCTACTGAGCCGTATGATTTGGCTGTATCAGGAGCCCCCTTACTCCTGCTAGGAGTCTCTTCCTGTGGGAGTAATCAAATTTTTCGCAATCATAACTCTTTTCTTCATCACTTCCCCCCTCTTTTTTTTTTTTTGCCTTCGGCCTTATTCCTTCGGCCCTAGCCTTGCTTGCGAACGAGGCCTGCGGTCAGCAGGGGTAAAGACCTTCTATCGGCTTGGCTCGGCCTTACCTTGAGCCCCCAACCGAGGTGAGGGGGACCCTCGGTCAGGTCCGTTCGGCTTTGGCCGAACTCCCAACCGAGGTGGGGACCCTTGGTCAGGTTCGTTCGACTTTGGCCGAACTCCCAATCGAGGTGAGGACCTTCGGTCAGGTCCGTTCGGCTTTGGCCGAACTCCCAATCCGAGGTGGGGACCCTCGGTCAGGTCCGTTCGGCTTTGGCTGAACTCCCAACCAAGAGGGGGACCTTCGATTAGGTCTGTTCAGCTTTGGCCGAACTCCCAATCGGAGGTGGGGACCCTCGGTCAGGTCCGTTCGGCTTTGGCCGAACTCCCAACCGAGAGGGGGACCTTCGGTCAGGTCCGTTCGGCTTTGGCCGAACTCCCAACCGAGAGGGGGACCCTCGGTTAGGTCCGTTCGGCTTTGGCCGAACTCCCAACC
Organism: Macadamia integrifolia; assembly: GCF_013358625.1. Classification (NCBI taxonomy): domain Eukaryota; kingdom Viridiplantae; phylum Streptophyta; class Magnoliopsida; order Proteales; family Proteaceae; genus Macadamia; species Macadamia integrifolia. The sequence continues at coordinate 33,075,215 of NC_056567.1, read as the reverse complement.
GAGAGGGGAACCTTCTGTCAGGTCCGTTCGGGCGCAAACCTCGAGGCTTCGTACTCTGACGTGGCGGCTCCATTAATGCTCGGGTAGTCGTACCACCTTTCTCCCCATCTATATAGTGTGGGGGGCCATTTGTGGGGCACTTTTCTTTTTTCCTTCGGAGAGCTAACCTTCGGTCTCGATATTCCTTTCGAAGAGCTCGTCCTCGTCTTGATTTCCTTTAGTTTAGCGACACCCAAAAGTAAGTTAATGTCTTGTTCGTCAGGCTACAGCCCATCGTCCTCCGAGAGGATGAAGTCAAACCATAGGCGTCGGAGTCCAGGGGACGTTCGAGGGATGTCCTCAAATTCCACCGACTCCCCCTATTCCCGCGACTCATCGTCCGCGGCCTCGCCATCTGGGTCCGAGGGTGGCTCAAACGGTGCTGGATTTAGGGAGAGGGTGCTCGATTCCCGAGCTCAGACCCAGGAGCCCTTAGAAGTGGAGGCTCTCAACATCGTATCCACGATGGAAGAGCCAGAACTGGAGGAGTTGAGGGCCTCCTTCGGTGTCTCGGACACTTTCGAGCTCTGGCTGCCTAGACCATCTGACCGAGCCAGCGATCGGAACTCCGAGGAGCTGTGCTTGTATAAGGAGGCATTCAAGGCCGGCCTTCGGCTGCCCCTCCACCCCTTCTTCACCCGAGTGTTTCGGCACTATTGGGTATGTCCAACCCAGTTGACGCCTAACAGGTGGCGACAGGTGCTCAGCTTCGTCATCTTCTTCGTAAGGCACCAGAGGCCTCTCTCCCTCCCCCTTTTCATTAACTGCTTCCTCCTTCAGGCCTGCAAGGGGCTTTCAGGTTGGTATTACTTTTGCCCCCGAAAGGACCTTCGGCTTCTAAAGGGTTACCCGACGTCCATCCACGGGTGGAAGGAGAAGTTTTTCTTTGTGAGATTGTCCGAGGGGTTGCCCTTCGGCACTGTTTGGGATATCCCAGACCTTAGGGAGGTGAACTCCGCCCCTGCCCTATTCGGGGCAGACGCAGAGTCGTTGGCGATGGCGAGGCGGCAAGAAGATTGTCCTCCAGTCGAGGCCGACTGCCTCAAGTCCGACGCCATACTGTTCAGATTCGGGCTTAGCCCGGGTGAGTTAGGCTAGCCTCAGTTTGCTTCTTTCGGGTGTCGGTGCTTCGTGCTGACTCCTATCGTTTCTTTTTACAGTGCAAGTCTCCAGGGCCGAGGCTAGGGCTGCCGCAGTGGCAAGGTAAGCACAAATCAAGTAGGCCAAGGCGTGTGATGCCCAACAGCAGTTGAGGCTGAAGCGGAAAGAGAAGGGTCCATCCTTCAAGACCCCGAAGAAAAGGTCTAAAGTTGAGGGGCCGAGCACTGAGGCAGTCCAGGCCCTCGTTGCTCCGGGCCATGATGGGCCTTTGCAAGACCCCTCCCCCGTCACGGCCTCCAGAGGCCCGAGGGTGGCGACCGTGAGGGTTGAAGTGGGGTTTGTCCCTCAGTGGTCGGTAAAGGAGGACGACATGCTGGCCGTCGGGCGAGTTGCTCGTGAGCTGGTGATGAAGGGGAGTCTTCCCCGAGACGCCGCTGAGGCTCAGCGACAAGGGATGGTGGCTATGATCACGAATGCTTGCATCTTCATGGCCGGGGTAAGCTTCGTTCCCCTAATCCTCTTCTCTTTTTTTTTTTTTTTTTGTCTTAGCATTCTGACCTTCGGTGTTTCATATAGGCACAAAATCAAATGGGTCAACTGGCGGCTCGGGCCGAAGCTATGTGCCGAGACCTCGAGGTCGTCGAACGAGAGAAGGCCGCCCTGGAGAACAAGCGCTCGATCCTCCTTGAGAAGGTGGAGCACTTGGGGAAGGACCTCGTCTTCGCTCGTCGGGAATGCGATCGAAAGCTCGCAGAGCTGAAGTCACAAATGAAGGCATGAGTTCAGGAAGCTGAGGCCCGAGGGGTCGAGGAGTATTGGTCCTCCGAGGACTTTGGGAGGAAATCAAACGCGCCATCGCCCTGGGGTTCACAATGGGCACTACCGAGGTCCAAGACTGGGTCCTCGAGCATTACCTAGGGGTCTCCTTCGAGGACAGCGGTCTCATCTTCGAGGAGGACGACGTTGAGGCGGCCCCATCAGCCACCGAGGTTGCCGATGCCGAAGGCAAAGGCTGTAGCGAGGAGGGTGAGGTTCAGTTGCACCGAGAGGTCCCTCCGACTCCCGGCCATGGGAGTTCGGATCATGAGACCCTCCACGCCGAAGAAGAGGCCACGAACCCAATGGACGCCCCTTGAAGTCACCACGGGTCTCATAACAGACAACCCTTTTTTGTCTTTGGTCTCGGCCTTCGGGCTTCTTGTAATCTTGGCCTTCGAGCCTTCTTATGTAACTACGGGCTTCGGCCCTTCTTATGTAACTCGGCCTTCGGGCCTTCTTCAATGAATGCATTTCTTCTCTTTTTGCTCCAACTTTTATTTTTCTTGCATTCTGTGTTCTTGAGTAAGGTGGTCTTTAGTCCGTAGCTAGGCGCAAGGAGGCCGAAACCCCTCCTTGCCAGCCTTAGGGTCCGCCCTTCTACATAAGTATGGCTCGGTCCTGCCCCTCGGCTTATCCTAGGGGTTTCCCGAGTCCACGAACTCTGGACTTGAGTTATCTGGAACAAGTATCAAGTGGTTCACCAAGTGCTTCCTTAGCTCCAGCCGAAGGGTCCGTCGGACTGGCATTGATCCGAGATCTAGCCGAGGGTCGACCCTACGACAGTTGTCGCTCCCAACAGTCGGTTGCCTTTGGTCAAGTTCCTTCGGCTCTGGGCCTGGGTCCCAGACTGATGGTGGGACCCTTAGTCAGGTCGGCTCGGCCTTGGCCCGTGCCTCGACCGAGGAGTGGATGCTCGCCCTGCAAGGCTTGTTCTTTGCCTGAGCCCCCTGACCAAGGTGAATACCATCGGCCGGCTCGGCTCGGCCTTTGCCCGAGACCCCGACCGAGGTGTTGACCTTGGCCAGTTCGGCTCAGCCTTTGCCCAAGACCCTGACCGAGGTGTGGTCCTTCGGTAAGCTCGACGCGGCCTCTGCCTGATCCTTGACCGAGGTGTTGTCCTTCGGTAAGCTCGGCTCGGCCTCTGCTTTGCCTGAGCCCCCTGACCAAGGTGAAGACCTTCGGCTGTAACCGTTCAGTAAAGTTAAGGTCATCAGGCTGGAGAATTCCTCTCAATTGCTGTAAACCAGCTTTCGTATTTTCCATGAACAAAATCCTCCGGAGTTTAGGGTGAGGAATTACAACTTAAAAGTGCATAAGAGCAGAAATTGTAAAAAACTACAAAAAACAAGTGTGCTTGCTACTTCACTACTGATAGAATTTTCTTAAGTTTTAAGAGTTCCACGATCGAGGTACCCTTCTTCCCCCCGTAGTCTCCAGGTGATAGGACCCTGGTCGTATTACCCTTAAGACTCTGTATGGACCTTCCCAATTTGGATCTAGCTTCCCTTGATGTCTCGAGTCTGATACTTCAGCCCTTCTGAGGACGAGGTCACCCTTCCTGAACTCGTTCTTTAGAACTTTGGTGTTGTAGTGCCTTGTGACCCTCTGTTGGTAAGCGACGATCCTTTCTTGCGAAGTGTCTCTGATTTCTACCAAGAGGTCTAAATTCGCTCGGAGCCCTCCATTGTTTTCGTCTTCATTGTAGTACTGAATCCGATGGGTAATGGCCGCTATCTCCACTAGAAGTACAGCTTCAGTGCCGTATGTTAAAATGAAGGGTGTTTCTCCGGTGGCTAATCTCTCAGTAGTACTTTAGGCCCAGAGGATGTGGTGCAACTCGTCTGCCTATAGTCCTTTGGCGTCATCTAGTCTCTTCTTTATTCCTTGAAGTAGTGTATGGTTGGTTACCTCTGTCTGCCTGTTGGTCGATGGATAACCGACAGAGGTTTTCCTGTGGTCGATGCCGAGGGCCTCACAGAACGAGCCGAAGGTCGGATTGGCGAACTGAGTTCCATTGTCCGTCACCACAACTCGAGGGATCCCAAATCTATAGACTACCGCCCTTTGGAAGAAGTCCCTTACGTTCTTTTCGGTTATCGTCGCTAGGGCTTCGGCTTCTGCCCACTTCGTGAAGTAGTCCACTGCCACCACGACAAACTTCCTCTGTCTCGTGGCCAGGGGGAATGGGCCTAGGATGTCGATTCTCCACATGGCGAATGTTATTGGGCTCGATAGGGATGAGAGCTCGGTAGAGTGTAGCCTAGGCACGGGGCAAACATCTGGCACTTGATGCACTTCCTGACTAGTGATTCCGCGTCCTTCCTCATTGTCGGCCAGTACAGGCCCTATCTTAGCACTTTATGTGCCAAGGCCCGGGCTCCCAGGTGTTGGTCGCATATCCCTTCATGCATCTCCCGGAGTGCGTACTCGGCGTCGACGGAATCCAGACACTTGAGGTACGGCAAGGTGAACCCTATCTTGTATAGTGTCTCATCCTTCAGAAGGAAGCGCGCTGACCTCATTCTTATTTTTCTTGCCTCGTCCCTATTCTCTGGGAGCTTTCCTTCCTTGAGGTATTCGGTTATGGCATCCATCCAGCTTTGGCCGTCTTCACTTACAGGTAATACCTCTCGGGGTTTTTCGATGCTTGGCTGTGATAGCACTTCGAAATACACCGATCGTCCCAGATCTACGAAGTCGGAGGTGGCCAGCTGTGACAGTGTGTCTGCACTAGCATTCTCTTCTCGTGACACCTGCCTTACCTTGAATTCCTTGAAGGCCGCTACCCTTTCTTGCACCGTCTTCAAGTATTTGGCCATCCTTTATTCTTTGGCCTCGTAATCTCCATTCACCTGTCGTACCACGAGCTGGGAGTCGCTATGCACTGCCAGCTCCTTTACCATAAAGGCTTGAGCCAGATTAATTCCGACTATTAACGCTTCGTATTCTTCTTCATTGTTGGAGGCGTCGAAGTCAAACCGTAGGGCGTATTCTATCTTGAAACCCTCGGGGCTGATCAACATGATTCCTATGCCGCTGCCTGCGCTGTTGGAAGCACCATCCACGTACAATGTCCATGCTTTCTCTCCTCGGTCCTTGGCAAACTCCTGGGGGTCGTCGGGGAGCGTCGTCTAGGAGATGAAGTCTGTGAGGGCCTGTGCTTTGATTGTGGTCCTCGGTTTGTACTGGATGTCGAATTCTCCCAACTCTATGGCCCAATTTACTAGGCGACCGGACATATCCGGCCGCTGTAGTATCTTCTTCAGGGGTTGGTCTGTGAGTACACATACCGTATGTGATTGAAAATATGGCCTTAGCTTTCTTGCCGCCGTCACTAGGGCATACACCACTTTTTCTGCCTTTCTGTATCTTGTTTCGACATCTAGAAGGGTTCGGCTGACATAGTATATTGGCCGTTACTGCCTTCCTTCTTCCTTCGTCAGTACTGCGCTTACCGCCACTGCCGATACAGCAAGGTATAGCTGTAAGGTATCCCCAGTGTTCAGATTCGTCAGCAGCGGGGGTGCAGCCAAGTACTCCTTCAATTGTTCAAAGGAATTTTCGCACTCCTCTGTCCATTCGAACTTTTTGGTCCCTTTTAGTGCTTTGAAGAAGGGGAGGCATCTATCTGTAGACCGAGACATGAATCGCCTAAGGGCGGTGACCCGACCCGTTAGCTCCTGGACTTGCTTCACATTCTGGGGTGACCTCATGTCCTGAATGGCTTGTATTTTGACCGGGTTGGCCTCAATTCCTCTCTTCGAGATGATGAATCCAAGGAACTTTCCCGAGGCTTCTCTGAATGCGCACTTTGCTGGGTTCAGCTTCATGTCGTACCGTCTCAGCACCTGGAATGCCTTTTCCAAGTCTTGGATGTGTCTTTCCGCCTTTAGGCTTTTTACGAGCATATCGTCCACATATACCTCCATGGTTTTGCCGATCATCCCTTTGAAGATTTTATTCACCAACCTTTGATAGGTGGCCCCTGTGTTTTTTAGCCCAAAAGGCATGACCTCATAGTAGTACAACTCGCCCTCGGTTATGAAGGATGTTTTCAGGACATCAACCTCGGACATTTTGATTTGATTGTACCCCGAGTATGCATCCATGAAGCTCAGTGCCTCGTATCCTGCCGTGGCATCGATGAGGAGGTCTATCTTCGGCAGGGGTATGAGTCCTTCGGGCAGGCCTTATTCAGGTTGGTGAAGTCGATGCAGATCCTCCACTTCCCATTTGCCTTCGGGACCATTATCACGTTGGATATCCACTCCGGGTACTAGAACTCGCGGATGAACCGGGCCTTCAGCAGCTTCTCCACTTCCTCGTCTATTTTCTACTGCCTTTCTAGGGCAAAAGTCCTCTTCTTCTGCTGCGCCGGCTTCTTCATTAGGCTAACATTCAGATGATGTTCTATCACCTCTCGATCTATCCTGGGCATATCCGAAGCCGACCAGGCAAAGACGTCAGCGTTGTTCCGTAGGAATGAGACGAGTCTTTCTCGCTGCAACCTTGGCATGGTAGCCCTAATCTGAAATTGTCGAGTGTCATCCCCCTCTTCAGCTTCAACTTGCACCAAATCCTCGGCCGACTCCCCTCGTTAATAACTGGCATCATCGCGCAGATCCTCTATCGAGAGCGCCTCGCCCGCCTTTTCTTTCCCCCATAAGGTAGTGGCATAACACCTCCGGGATGCCTCCTGATCGCCCCGACATTCCCCGACACCATTCTTAGTTGGGAATTTCATCTTGAGATGGGGTGTGGAGACGACTGCCTTTAGTAAGTTCAATCCAACCCTTCCTAGTATGGCATTGTATGCCGACGTAATGCCCACAACCAGGAAGTTGATCATGATCGTCGCTTGGCGATCTTCGGTGTCGGCTCTTACCAGCAACTCAATCGACCCTTCCACCTTCACTGGAATGCCGAAGAATCCCTGCAACGGGTGTTCGACCTTCTTTAGCTTTCCCTCGTCCAGGCCCATCTTCCGGAAAGCTTCAAGGAACAGGATATCAGCTGAACTGCCGTTATCCACTAAGATCCTCTTCACTTTGCAATCCGCTATAGTCATGGTGACAACCAGGGCATCTTCGTGCGGAGTATGTAACCCTTCCAAATCATCATCTGAGAAGGAGATAACCGTCCCCATCCTCGCCTTCTTGTTTGGCCATTCCGCTATATGTACGCTTCTTGCATAGGCCTTTGCTTTCCTGGCAGAGACTGAACTCTCTCCAGAGGCTGGGCCTACACAGATGGTCGCTATAACTCTAGTTGGGCTCTTATTCTCATCTCGGGGGCGACGCTCAACTTCCTCGGGTGTCTGGTCCCTTCGTCGTTCCTGATTGCCTCTATGGGCAAGCCCCCTTCTCTCATAGCGACCTCTGCCATCTCTCCGACGGTTATCCCTTCGGCCATTACAGTCTTGGGCATCCTCCTTCTCGCGGTCTACAAATCGGCCTAGATATCCCCTTCGGATCATCCCTTCTATCTCCCCCTTGAGGTGCCAACAGTCTTCGGTATCGTGGCCATGGTCTCTGTGGAAGTGGCAATATATGTCCATGTTGCGTCTCTCGGGGTGTCGCCCCCATCTTTCCTGGCCACTTCATGGCCCTGGCATCAGGGGAGTCCTTTATCTGCATCAGTACCTCCGTTCGTCTTCAATTCAAGGGTGAGTATTTCTCGAACTTCCTTGGTGGACTGGGTACCCGACCGCGCTCAGACTTTCGTCTTTTGCTTTCTTCCGAGGGTTTATCGTCGGCCCTTAAGAGCCTCTTCCTTATCGCCTTCCTTTCAGCTTCTTCATCGGCCTAGAGGGTTTCTTCCATCTGGATGTACTTATCGCACCGAGCTCTCAGCTCGATCAGATTCCTAGGTGTATGCTTCGCCAGGGACCTCTTCAACTCCTTATCCTTGACGCCTCCTAACAGGGCCGTGAACTCTTCTTTCGGGTCCAGGCCTCTGATTGTGATTTTCTCTTGTTGGAATCGCTTCATGTAGTTCCGCAGCGATTCCCCTTCCTGTTGCTTGACATTGGTCAGGTTCAACGTAGTCTTCTGAAGGGGTTGGCTACTAGAGAATCCCTTCACGAAGAAGTAACTTAGGTCGTTGAAGCTGTGGATCGACTTCGTCGGCAAATGGTTGTACCATAGTCTCGCCGCTCCTCTGAATGTCAATGGCAGGGCACGACACATGATGTTTTCGAGACCCGATGGAACAGCATGGCGACCTTGAAGCCTTCCAGGTGATCGACGGGGTCCCCTGACCCGTCATAAGTGTCATACTTGGGTAGGCGAAAGCCGATCGGGAGCGGATCCCTCATGACCTCATCAGCTAGAGCCGTGTTATTAGTGAGGTCTGGCTCGCGGGTTCCCGTCTGGTTTTCCACCACCTTCTTGATCTCATCTTTCAATTCTAGGATCATCCGCTTTAACCCCGAGTCCTCGTGCCTCTCATTGTCTCCTCGACGCGAATCCCCATGTGGATCTCTGGCGGCACGCTGTGTCCTACCTCGAGGTGCGGGGCATCCCCTCACTGCTCGGTTTCGAAGGTTATGACTGGACCTTATAGATCCTGTACTGCTCCGGTCCTCGTCTCGAGCCCTCTTAAGCTGGATGTGGGGGCCTGGCGGTGCTCCGCCGGTCCTCTGAGAGACAGCTTTGGAGACCTCCTTCATTGCCTCGGCCATCCGGTCATACTTGTCCTGGAGGGCTTCGAATTGCTCCCTCGTCACGTATTCTTGCGCTTCAGGAGGGGGCGGAGGATCACTATCTTCGCGCACTGAATATCCGCCTGAGCGCGGGTACCTTATGGATACTTCCTGGTCATCATTGCCCCTTTCTCCTCCTATCTCCGCCGAGGGAGGAAGCCCCCCTAAAGGTTCTTCCCCTATGTTCATGTTCGACGCTGCTCTTATCTTCCTGCGGTTCTAGGCTCTCCCCACCATTACTGTCGTTTCCCACAGACGGTGCCAATCTGTTGTTGCCAAAAACCCCGTACGAGTTGATCCTGCACAAACACAGACGGCAGAGGCCCGGAGCTTTGTCCGGGGTTAGTCCTCCGACGCTCAAGTTAGGGTCGGCTGCACAGTTTTCAGTAAGGGAGTAATGGTGAGGGTATTGATGCTTACCTTTTTCCTTCTTCTCGGGCCCTCTTATATGGTTCCTAGGGTCTAGGGTTTTCTCTTGCCTTCCCCTTGTCCTTCTCGGGTCCACCTTCCTCTCTCCCCGAGTCCTGCTTCAATACGTCCGTCCTTCTTGTGGGGAATATTCCCTTCATGCAAACGACGTGATAGAGCGTGATAGAGTCTTTGTACTCCCTACCTGGTGGGCGACACGTGTCCCGGTGGGCAACGCGTGTCCTCACCCTACTGAGCCGTATGATTTGGCTGTATCAACCACAAATTTCTTTAACTCATTTTCCATCACAAATTATTTTGAGAGAGAGAGAGATTACTTAATAGTTTGATAAATTTCTCCAAAAAATCTATCAAAGCATTGATCTACTATGAAACCGATTTCCTTTGCCTTATTTCCTGTTCTTCTCGTTCTAATTGAATATTATCGACATGGAAAAATTAACATCAATTATTTAATGAAGCCATCAGAAAATTGTGATCAATCAGATTGTTTGAGAGATGTTTGTACCAGGTGATAATTTCATTATGGCTTAACCCATCCTTTGGTGTGAGGACGTGGCAATGAAACCAAATTAGTTGTAGATCAGAAAGGAGTGACTTTTGTAGGGATCAAAAGGAGTGATTTAGTAGGGATCTCTTGATTTATTATCTGGTCTGTTTGTTTCAAGTAGTTAACATAGCTTACCTTGGAGATAAAGAGTATACTGCATTTCTTTGACAATAAGCATAGGTTGAAAAATAAGGCTGTGTGACCCCTCCTGAGGTGCCTCTTGGCAAATGATTTTGCACTGGAATAAAGTGTATTGTGGGCCCTACCACTTGTTCCATGCCACTGCCACTGATGTTTCTTTGAAGGTCATCTAACTTAAAAGACTGATTCCTTAGGTGATCTATCTTAAAGACTAGTTTTAACATTGTATCAATGAAACACTTATAAGAAAAGTTACCAGAAAAGCAATGAAAAGAACTGAGGAAGAGTTTGATCATGGGTAGTCTCCAGCCAGTGACGACTTCATAGATCCAAGAGGGTAACAGGCATAGTTGATGAAGCGGAGGTTACCTCATTGTCCCCAGCTCCCATGGCTAATCCTGCCTAGGGTTGACGTTAAAAGTGGAAACATTGTTTCAAAAGCTCTCTGATGAGGGTTAACAAGCAAAACTAGCAAAACTAAAAGAGATCTGTAGACACCAGAGGAAGAGAAATTATGTCAATCCAAATGCACATATGTAATGGCTCAGATTTTGACATGACGGTAAATGAAGGGTGGAGAGAGAGAGAGAGCATATAACAATATCAAAGATGAGATCCTAAAACTGGTTTCTTGTTGAATATAAGTATCTTAAAGGTGTCTATAACATGAGGTAGCCACAGCCCAGAATATAGGGAGAAACAAGATAAAATTTTAGATGAGTAAACAGACTCGACCAGCATCCCCATGGGTCTTGGTCTGAAAAAATCAAAATTAGAAAAATGACCCTAAAACTATAGCTTCTTCAGCTATGTGCACGCTTATGAGCATTTCCATAGCATGTGCACACAACACAAAATCAATGCTCATTGAGGCAGGAAGGCAAAGAAATCGGACGCTCCCCCTTTATGTTTACCATCTTATCAGCATACCACTTGGAGAAGCCTTCTTCAAGAGCCTCTCGCATCCATGCATGCCTGCAATGCTTAACAGCTTCTTGAATGACCAACCATTTCCTTTGGCGGATACTCTGTTCTGGCCATGATTCCAGCTCCTCTTTGACAAGTAGAGCAAACATTGCAGCTTTACACACACCCTCATGGCTGAACTTGCTTTTGAAATGGTAATGCCCTAGCAAATCCTGAATACAAAGGCAAGGAAACAACGCTTTGTTTGTTATGTTTTACATAAAAGAGAAAATATGGGGCCAAAAGGATAATTTACTTTACCACTCAAAA